>NC_000079.6:112170046-112395046 GCF_000001635.26 Mus musculus | reverse complement strand
CTTAGATTGTATCAAGCTCAGAGGACGCACAGCCCAAGGGAGTCAGGATCATTAGTGGCAAACTCATTTGGGAACTGGGTTTTATGAAATCTCTGGGATCCAAACAGGACAGAATAGTCAACAGATTTTATAACTGTCAGACAGAACCTGAGTGAAGGGCTCTACCTGGCCTGAACATAGCAAACATGGCTCTGAAAGGCGTTGCCTTTTTACCTGTCTCCCTACCCCCTTGCTAAAAACTGTTAGAATGCATTCCTAAAGCTGGCCCTCAAGGTGTATTCCCTTACTGGCCCATGGAATCGTTCCTGAGATATAACACCAAGGTCTAGCAATCAAAATACACTATTTGGCTAATGTGTCCAATCAGGATTTACCAACCTACCCAAGCACAGACTCCCCCCTTTTCTCCCTAAAAACTAATTTCTGCGAAAGATGATTGCTCCCCGCTTGCTTGCTTCTCGCCCTTGCTGCTGTTATTGCGCCTGCTGTGTGCCTTTGCAGCCCTGCCCCCCTAGCCTTACCCCTTCTGGGTATTAAGTCTACTTTGTGCTGAGTATCTGGTGTCTGGGTTTGTCCTGTTCTTGGGCTGAGAGGGTCACCCTCCCTTGCGCTGACCTAGGTAATGGCTTTTGCAGTGGTCTTGTCTGTACAAACACCACCTGGAGGATTTGGGCTGGCAGCCTGTGACAGGCAGCTTTCCGAGAGCAGACCTTTTGTATTCATTACCGTCCCTTTGCCTCCGGGAGTAGTGCGCACTGGGTATTCAGAACTGTTTGTGTGCCATCAATCTTTACTTGTGGAAAAGGGGTTCAAGTAAGAGATGGGAAGTGGCCGGTGAGAATAAAGGATCGAATTTATGGGAGGCTGAATATTTCTTCTCTTGTACAGCGTCCTCCTTCTGATGGTGTTTAAACATTACAGTCATCATTGATGAGCAGTTTAAAAAAGGATTTATTTATATGTAAGTACACTGTAGCTGTCTTACCAGAAAGGGCGTCAGATCTCACTATGAATGATTGTGGTCACCATGTATGTGGTTGCTGGGATTTGAACTCAGGACCTTTAGAAGAGCAGTCAGTGCTCTTACCCACTGAGCCATCTCTTTGCATCTTAGAGGATGCCTAGCAACGGGGATAGGACTGCCATGCATGTCTTTCGGAGCTAAATGGACACTCTTCTCTCTCATATTATTTTTCTCTTTCAATGTTGTCAAGAAGACACACTTCCCAGATAATCCTTAATGGGAGGCAGACTCTTCTTCATATAGTCATGTGGGTGAGATTTTAAAGTCACATAAAGACAAAGTGTTATATTCTAGAAAGTTAGTTTTTAATTTTAAGTGTTCTGCAGTGTCAGATTTCAAACCCTGAAGATGACACACACCTGAGAGGCCTCTTGGACATGTTGTTCTGAGTTTGTGTCATGAGAACCAGCTGTATGTTGAAATCACAGTAGGAGACGCTGTCTGTACCCCTTGCTCCCTGACTTTGTATGTGCATACATTTGGCTGTGCGGTGGCCACTCCTGACTCTTTGTTTCCAGGGAACTATGTACAAAGGTGACAGATCTTCTAGGCTTCTCTGTCCAGAGTTCATGAGATAACCCCAGGATTAAAAAAAAAAGTGGCTAGGAAAAAAATCATGCTGTTTTGCTTCTTAAAAACAGTGTGTTAAAAGGTTTATGTGAGAACCGGGTGTGATGGCACACTCCTTTCGCCCCAACACTCAGGAGGCAGAGGCAAGTAGATCTCTGTGTGCTCCAGGCCGGCCTGGTCTACAGAGCTGAGTTCCAGAACAGCCAGTGCTACAGGGAGAGACCCTGTCTCAAATAAATAAATAAATAAATAAATAAATAAATAAATAAATAAATAAATAAATAAATAAAGGAAAAAAGTTTGAGGGAAGAGAGAGAAAAAATAACTCACAATCCATCAGGATGAGGAAGGTGGGGCCTTTCTCCTGGGCTAAGTACTGCTAAGTCCATGCATCCTGATAGCCTCTGCAGTCTCTGTTAGAGAAGCTAATCCACAAGGGCTGAGAATAAAGAGCCCCGACCAGATGGGGGCAGCTGGGGAAGAGACAGGTTCCCAGAATCCTCTCACACTCTCCAGAGCTTTACAGCCTCAAGACTTAGGTCTCCTTTTCTGTAGACTGGATGGTGGAGAGCTGACAGTGAGTGTGTTGACCCAAGGGGTCAAACAGTGATGCTGAGAGTAGGAAAGCTTTGGTCCCTGACACCAAGGTGACACTTGTAAGAACATACCGGATTCGCTCACGTTCTGATCATGTAACAACAGCTGAGAGACTGTCTCTGAACTCCAGGGTCCTGAAGAGGCACAGTGCCAGCAACTTGGACTGCTGATTCAGTTTGTATTGAGACTCACTTGTATTGAGAGGATTTGCTTTTTCATTTTTTTAAAGTTAGCTCTTCTCTCATATATCACATCTTGACCCTTCCCCTCCTCTCTTCTTTGTCCCCATTATCATCCATCTCCCCTTAGCTTCACTTCAGAAAAGGGCAGGCCTCCCCGGGATATCAACCAAACATGGCATATCAAGTTGCAGTACCTCCCCTCGTATTAAGGCTGGATGAGGCAACCCAGTGGGAAGAAAGGGGTCTCAAAAGCAAGCAAAAGAGTCAGAGACAGCCCCTGCTCCCACTGTGAGGAGTCCCGCAAGAACACCGGACTACACAACCATAACATATAAGCAGAGGACCTAGGTCAGACCCATGCAGGCTCCCCGATTGTCAGTTCAGCCTCTGTGAGCCCCTAGGAGCTCAGGTTTATTGATTCTTTGGGTTTTCTTCTGGTGTCCTTGACCCCCTTGGCTCCTAGAATCCTTCCTCTTCTTCTTTGATGGGATTCACTGAGCTCAACCTAATGTTTGGCTGTCGGTCTCTGTATCTGTTTGCATCAGTTGCTGGATGAAGCCTCTCTGATGACGATTATGCTAGACTTTCTATGTAGTCCAGACTGATAGATCAGACCTTGCTTTGTAGTCCAGACTAGCCTCGAACTCTTAATCCTCCTGTTTGAGCTTCCAGAGATCTGGAATTACCTGCATGTGCCATCAATCCTAAATTATGGTCTTTGTTTTGTTTTCTGGGACAGAGTCCCGTGTAATATAGACTGGCCTCCATTTATCTAGGTAGCCAAGGGTTACCATGAACCCCTGAGCCTTTCGTTCTTGCCTCAAGAGTGCTGGAATTACAGATGCATGCCAGCATGCCCGGCAATAGTCTTAAGAATAGATTCTGTGCCTATGACTTGGAGAATAAAAGCAGAGAAACAATTTTGAGATGCAATATTTGGTTTTATTCAAAGTAATTTTATTGGTCTCAAATCACAAAACGAAATGCAGAGAAAAATTAATAATTTAGTAACTTTTTTTCTCTAGTAAGTTTATTACTCACCCTTATCAACTTGTTCTACTCCTAGCCTGGGCATTCTTTTTTATTTCCAGCAGAGCCTGCTCAGCAGTCAGTAAATATTTGTTGAATGAGTAAATGTACAAATGCATTGAAGTCATCTGTGTTTTTAGTGGAAACAAGTTCAGCCAAGTCCAGAGAACAGGTGATTAAATAAAATAAAAAAAAAAAAAACGGAGACAAATTCTGGACCTTGCTGAGTGTGGTCGTACTTGCTGCAATCCCTGCATTTGGTAGACTGAGGAAAACAAGTTCAGTGCTAGCCTAGCCTACAGAGTGAGAAACAAGCTTTGTACATGGTGGAGTTAGGATCTCTGCTGCCTTCCTGCCTACCCAGTGTTGTCTGTGTGTTGGCTATACCAGTTACTAACCAATAATCCAAACCTGTTTATATCCACGTGTGTGGCTACAGAATAGAGAGAATCTGTACCTTGCTTGGGTATATGTACAACTTCTGCTTCTCTGAATGAGACCATTCTCTGTCACCAACAACACAGAAACAGAACAGATGAGCATAGGAAGCAGTTCACTTTGGTTCTCAGCTCTACAAGGCCAAGGCAGAGGAGGCACATCACATGGTGGTCTTTCACTGGAAGTCCTGGGTCAGTCCAGGACAAGGAGACAAGGGGTATGGACGCACATGCCTGCATGCATGTGTATGGGTGTATTTATATGTATATGTGTATGTCATGTGTGCCCATCTCCCCCTCTTGTTACAATGCCATCACTACTCATCCACAGGGACGTCCGCCCTGATGACCTTATCTAGTCCAGCCATGTCCCAAAGGCCCTACCTTTAAAGAGAGCATCCTTCCTCCCTATCTCATCCTAGGGACACACTTAAGTCATATCCAAACTATAGCAATTCTCTTTATTCTGGAAAAACAGATTGCAAGGAAAACACAATATATAATTCCTTACCATCTCGGGTTCTTGACTGGATTCGCTGCTCATTTCTTAGATACAAGAGGGGTTGGGGAGGGGCACGTAGATTCCCTTCCTGAATGCTAATGCTAGTGTATGGGGCTGGTAGTACTATCTAACATGAGCCATGGAAGTGCCACCTATATGAAGATCAGGCTACTTACCTTGAACAGAAAAACAGACTAAACTGAGCTACAGCTGTTACTAGGATCACAGGGTAACAGGAAGAAACAGTGGTCCCCCGGGATACTCATTAAGGTGTGTTTGGCTCCTAATGAACCTTCAGGGGGAGCCCCTTTCTGGGGGCAGTGCTGACTCACATGCCCAAGTATTGGACAGTTTCCACTAAGCCCTGAGTTAAATTGCATCTGACAAAATGTTTTTACTTAACACATCCACACCTAAGCATGTTATCATTATTTCCTTCAAAATCAATTGTCATCAGGGAGACCAGAGGCAAGTCCCTATATTTTGTATTTAAAAGCCAGGCATATAGGTACACAACTTTAATCCCGGCACTTGGGAAGGTGAGGCAGGTGGATTTCTTGAGTTTGAGGCTAGTCTGATCAGCGAGCTGGGGTGGGGACATCCAGGGCTGGGTAGGGAGAGTCTGTTGCCATTTTCTAAAAATTAATTTAGAGTGCTTATAAATCTGGAAGATTTCCAAGAGATTTTTTATCTAGGACTATCTACATAAATTTCATAGTGCAAATGTTTCCACCATGACTAATATCAAGCCACCAATGAACAGCAAGTTCATAAAAGTTCTTCAGTATAGGACCTAAAAATTAACCCTTATAAGCTCCAGCACTGGCTACAGCAAACACTCCATGTTAAAAACAAAAAATCTAATGTCCTTCATTGTCTTACTATGCTAATGGAAGGGACTTTGTGGAAATTCAGATCTCTACTTTTGAATATGAACTGTGGCACACAGCACAGCATACATGCTGTGCTTACATATGAGAGCTCCAAAGCCTGTCTTTAGAAATGCAAGATACTCTCAGGGGTTAGAGATGTTAGGGAGGGCAGAGTGCTTGCATCTTTTCGATTTGCAAGCTCTATTTCTCCCAAACCTTGCTCAGCACCCTGGGATAGGTAAGGGTTGGTCTTCAGATTTTCTGGAATTTGCTATCTTGTATGTCTCAGATGCTCGATCTAGGGGCTTCCTTCTAACTCTAAGACCCAGTGCTGGCTGACGGTGACTCCTACTTACTCTTGCTCTCTTATAGACTTTCTGAAACTTGGTCCTTCTTTAGTTTAGCAGCTACAGAAAGTGTTTTAAAATACAGCCTGTTGAGATTTGGTCTTCTGCTGTGTACTGTAATGCTAAGTGCAGGTCCCCAAGACCTGGTTGCCCCAGAGACGAGGGGGTCCACAGGTAGACCCAAGTGACTGCTATGTGGCCTTGCCCCCAAGTTATTTCTGATTGGTAAATAAAGATGCCAAGAGCCAATCACTGGGTAGAAAAGACACAGACAGGGTTTAGGATCCCCAGGCTTGGAGTTTGACTGAATATCGAACACACATAGACATTCAGGAAAAGGAGAAACAGTGTTCACCTCAAATGTAGGCTCACAGCACTGGGGAGGTGGGTGGTGTGTGCCATGATATCTATAGAGGACCTGAGGTCAGATCTGCAGAACCCACATAAAAGCCAAGACACAGTGGTGTACGTCTTTAGCCCCAGTGTTCCCACAGGGACTTTGACTATGCAGATGAACAGTGTCTGGAGCGTAAGGCCAGCTAGACTCATTCACAACAGCACGTAACAAAGACGGAGGTTCTCCAACCACGCAGAAAGTCAACACCAACAACTGAGGTTGTCCCTTGACCTTGCTTGTACCCCATAGGATATGCACAGCAGCACTCACACACAAGCACATGCACACATAACTTCCACACAGAAAGGTAGCAAAGCTGTGGGGGTTGGGGGCGGTGTCACGGATCTAGGAAACAGAAACATATCTTCTCTGTACTCTATCCGGGCTCGAGAGGTGGCAGGAATCCAATGACACCCATGGGCTACGAGCATTAGGGATGTTTGATATCCATCATACCTACATTCACCTTTCATGTGGGGTCAATTACATCTGGGTCCAGCTGCTGGGGTCTAGCATCTGCCTTCCTATCTTATGGGTAAGCTCAACCGATTCTACTCCATCCTCCTGAGCTGACTGGATGGCTTTCTTGTAGCCTGTAGACTACTAGCAACTGTAAGGTGTTTCACCATTAATAAAATTTCAGACTAGGGATTAAATGATCAGCAACTCATTTCCTGTTTTTCATACATCTGTGTGAAAACTCCTTTTATCCTCCTAGCCACAGCTGTGTGTGTTATGACCCGCTGACTGGAAACTCTCTAGCTTTTCATACAATTTACTTAACTAGGTTCCCAGATCTGAAGACGTTCTGGAGCCTGGTAAATCACCCAAGAAAACAGAAGTTAGAATGGAAGTCAAGATGGAGGACATCTACTTTGAGAGACTATAGGTGTGTGTGTGTGTGTGGGTGTGTGTGTGTGTGTGTGTGTGTGTGCGTGTGCGTGTGCGTGTGCCTGTGCCTGTGCCTGTGCCTGTGCACTAGGAATCTAACCCAGAGCCTTGCACATGCTAGGTATTAGTTCCAAAAGAAACTTGGAGTGAATGTCTAACTGTAGTGCAAGAAGGCCTCCAGCCTCATTCTGTACCTGTGGATCCCCTCAGCTTTTCTCATCCTGCCCCTTACTCTAAACCTCCCTAGACAGTCCATAGGGGCTTCCCTTCCCTTCCCCAGCCTCTGATTCCTATATTACCTTGCTATTTCAGCCATGAGCCCTCTTGTCCTCTTGGTTTTCTGTTTCCTTTCTGTTCTCTCTCTCTCTCCCTCCCTCCCTCCCTCCCTCCCTCCCTCTCTCCCTCTCTCCCTCCCTCCCTCTCTCCCTCCCTCCCTCCCTCCCTCTCTCCCTCCCTCCTCCCTCTCTCCCTCCCTCCTTCTCTCCCTCACTCCCTCTCTCCCTCCCTTCTTCCCTCTCTTTCTCCCCCTCCCTCTCACTCCCTCCTCCTTTTTTCTCTCCCCCCTTCTCTTTCCTCTTGGCTCTCTTGTCCCTCTCTTAGTCCTATCTCGCTCTGCCTACCCCCGACACCCCTTCACCCAGTCCCAGTTCAGTCTACTAGTCATGATGAGTCCTTTCTTTCCCTGCTCGCAACTCTCCCAGGCACCTCGGGTTGTTCTTTCTTTCAGTTCCACAATTAAAACCATCTCCTCAACCATACCTTGGGGTTGTTATGTCCTCTTGTGATTCATTAGGCCAACCCTCTACCACTAAGCTACAACGCTTGTAGACAATCCTCACTTACCAGTAGTAACTAACATTCCCATGTTAATGTCTAGGAAATACACAATTCTAATTTAGTTACTTGATTTTAAATGTGATTTTTCCTTGAATACATTAAGAGACTAGTTCTCTATTTGCAAGGGTTGTTATTATGTTCTTTTAAAAATTCTGTCCACTTGGGGATTATATTTTATGCTAAGGTCACATATGATGCTCAGTTACTCCACTCCAACTCTGTCTCTAAGGAGTTGTTGTCAAGGAGTCCAAAGAGTTGTTTTCATGACCACCTTCAGAGTGCCAGGAAGCATTTTCTGGGAGACAAGAGTGGCTTAATTTCAAAGAATAGAGGCCAAAGGAAAATTAATGATTATGTTTGTCTTCCTGGAAGGCATGGCATTTCTAATGTTACTTAGTGAGCTTTTCTGAAGTCACACAGAGTGTCAAACTGTGTTTTGGTAGAGTTGAAATAAATAATCGGGAGCTACATAGATCTGTTTATACTGGCTTCATCCCAAGAAGATGAGAACAATGGAGTTGAGCATTTACTGGGAGAAGTGACACCATGGTTAAGCCAGGTGATTTCCACGGGGAACTAAGAAATATGGAGAAAATAAATAATTATGACTTCCCCTAGCCCTGATGGTTTAACACAAAGTCCTGGGTTGCTGTGTACTTCCTGAAATAGTGACAGTAGCTCCACTTTGCTTGTTAGACAGACAGACTGCATAAAATCAGGAAGGACATACTGCACTATGAAATGAGAATGGGTTTGTGGGTCAGAAAAATGATAGTTTGGGCAATCTGTATATGGGCCTTGAAGCAAATGAGATCTACTTGCTAAGCCTGGCTCTGCCATTTCTTAGCTACATGATTTGGGGCAAATTACTTAGCTTCTTTTTCAGCTTCAAATTAGTTGTCTGTAAGAGAGAGATGGGGGATGACTGAGCAAACCTTACGTGTTGTCAAATGAAAGAATTTGTTTACACATATATACAAATGACTCAGGCCTAGTAATGAAGGGAGGTGTGTGTGGTAAAACAACACATACTCAATTTAAAAGAATAGATTCTTTGAAACTTTGAAAAGCACTGAAAAGCTGGGAATGGAATATGTGGCCTCACGTGCCCAAGGTAGGCACTCTACTCCCGCATTTACCACCAACCCCCGTGAATCCTTAGTGTGTTGGTGAGCTTTCCATGACTATACTGTCATATGTGAGTACCCGGCTCTAAGAGGAAAGCTGTATTTTGACTTGTGGATCCTGGTCCACAGGAGGCAACACACCATGCCAGGGAGTGAATGTCTAGGCTGGGAAAATACCAAGAAGACACAGGCACAGCCAGGGTCCCAGAGTTCCCTTCAAGGTTTCCAATGGCCACAAGATTTCCTATTAAGCCCCATTCCCTTTAGATTCTACCAATTTCTAACAGCATCAAGCCTGAGGTGAGTGAAGCCTTTAACACACAATCCTTTGAAAACCATGTAAAATGTAAACTATAGTGCTTGAAGATCTGCTTTTTTGTTTGTTTGTTTTTGTTTTTGTTTTTCGAGACAGGGTTTCTCTGTATAGCCCTGGCTGTCCTGGAACTCACTTTGTAGACCAGGCTGGCCTCGAACTCAGAAATCTGCCTGCCTCTGCCTCCTGAGTGCTGGGATTAAAGGCATGCGCCACCACACCCGGCTGAAGATCTGCTTTTGTCAGTTAAATAGTTCCCAATGATCAGTTTGTGCCATTAGCAACTTTACCTCCCGGCAGAAGGATGGTTGCTCTTTTGGAAGAGGCAGTAGCAACACAGCGCATCTCCATGGCTAACAAAAATCCCTGTGCCAAACTGACCCAAAAGGCCCAACACTGAAAAAGTCTTTGTATGTGCACCTATGTCAACTCAGGCGTTAGGGGATGGTGGCTTTACCCATTGCTCACTGGGTTTAAAAATATGTTTTCATCTATTGACTCAATCAGGGGCCCTCTCTGTTTTGGTCAGTGTGGTCGTTGTTATGATCATTTATAAAGATTGTAATTCCTTCTTTGCTGAAAATGTAAAGAGCTTGAGTTTCTGTACTCACCCCCACTTAAAATTAATAACATTCACACAACTTGATTTGGTGAAGAAAACGTGAGAGGAAATGATGACTCACGACTATTTCCTCTGCTTCGATCACCATGGGAACCAGGTTGCGATGGAATCTATACTATATACTGTATACTATATATACTGTATACTATATAAACTGTATACTATATACTGTATACTGTATACTAGCTAATTCTGCCAGTTGGCGCGGGACTTGTATTGTGGCCGAGGGCTACATTGACCGAGGGACTTGGGGATGCTTACTCCTGGAGCAGAAACTTGCCTATCCTGGCTGGTTTAGGCAGTACAGGGCCTAGACCACCCAGTTACTAGTGGGTGAAAACAGATTCTAAAGTAGCCTGGTGACACACTGAACAATCTAACAATCTGACGCAAAAACACCTTCCCCAAACAAAACCGACACAGAAAGAAGACCCTCTGGAAGCTGTGCCTTAAGGGTTCCTCTGTGTCCTGTAGGACCGGCTTGTCCTCAGCCCTGCTTGTGTAGAAGGCTGAGTTTTCTCTTTCACAGCCTCAAGTACAACTGGCACAGGCAGGATGGGCTTCTGACCACTCCTTACCGAGGCTGCTCTCGACCCCTCCCTCTCTCTGCTTCTACTCCCTTCTGGAAAACAAGTTAAGTGTTTGAGTGTCTTCACTGTGTCCTGGAACGTGCTGCGAGAAGAAGGTTCTGTATCATGTCTACTCCAACTGAAGAATAACCCTAGTATACAACAGTAAATGTCACACTCGACACATTTCCAAAACCTGCAGACCTGGTAGTAACTCGGAGTGTTACCGAATGTGACTGGAGGCAAGGCTGCCAGCCAACGTCAGTCTAAATAGCATGCCATCGTCTCAGTGAAAGAGGGCATCTTCCAGAACTTTGCTAAGTCTCAAATCTGAGAAGGCCTCGAAGGCAGAAAGCATTATTTTGAAACACAAAAGAAGAGAATTCTTAACAGGTAGGATATTTGAGGAAAGAGCAAGAAATTCTATCAGACCAGGAAGTACACCCTGCCAGCTCCCATGACCCTTTTTACTCCTGGGGCCATCAGACTTTCTGAAAACAACAGAAGGTGGAAAGAATTAAATGACAAGTAAGAGACATAAACACTGCCAAGTGATTTGGGTTTTAGCCAAGAGCTGACAACGTCAGAAAATATTTTTGCTGAAGCTTGAGCATTTCAAAGTCATACACTGTGACTGACAGAGGAGTTTAGAACTCAATTTTAATTCAGCGTTGTCAGGGCGAGGTAGGATGGAAATAAATAAATAAAAAAAATAAGTCTTAGGATTTGCTTTTCTTCTTATTTTTTTTTTATTCAGCAAAGCATACACTTAAAAAAATACATAAAATCACCAAATAAGAGGGAAAAAAAAAAAAAAAAAAAAAGAACCAGACCAAACAGCAAACATGGCACAACCATAAGTGAAACATACCTAAATCCTCCTCCAGGAGTGTATTTTGTTTCTCAATTACAGTTTGTAGGGCGTCACAGAAACTAATAGACTTGGTGATGTTTGCACGCCTGAAGATTCTAAGTGAGTATTTAGGGAGTGTATTTATTTGAAATAAGGAACCTTGAATTAGAAAACCATGAATGGCTTGTAGAATGCAGCTTACTAAATTAAGACTTTGCTCATATAAACTAGAGTAATCTCACCCTTGGGAAGTCGAAAAATATATATCTTCTCCATTTCCACAGAGAGCGAGCTGTAGTTAGTTTTCATCATGGGTGGGACTGGAGGAACCCCCGCTCTCTTCAGCTCGTGGTGGGTCATGTCCCCTCTGGCTCTCTCCAGCTGGTGATGGGTCATGTCCCCTCTGGCTTGGAATTGCTGGAAGCACCCGGTTTGTTCTCAGGGGTTCTCCAGATAGAACTGGAAAGGAGAAGGGGGAAGGGAGAAAGTGAGAGACGTTTTGAGATTTGCTTCTGCTAGAGGCTCTCAGGGGATGATTCAGGAGAATCCTGTGATTTCGTCAAGCACTGGATTCTAAGAAGCCAGTGGTGATGGGAACTAGACTAAGGAGAAAAGCCATGTGCTCTTGTCTAATCAAGCTTACAACACACCAACATCAGGGATTTGGGGAATGCGCAAATACAAGATTGCAGCAGCCTTGATCCAACAGGCTCTAGCTGTGTGTGCCTGTCTGAGCAGTTCTCTGGGGTGGAGCATCTGTGAATGCTCAAGTTAGCACATGGCTCTGAACAAGCCTGGAGACATTTGCTCTCATGCAAACCCCCAAAAGGCTCTCAGGTTTCTTTGGGAAAGAGCTGGGCTTGCTCTACTTCTTCTGCACTCAGCAGAATCGATTAGGTATCTTTGTCTTGTCTCCTGGAATTTAATTGTGAAAGCCTCTCTGACTTCTTCAGGCCACCTTCAAGTCCAGGCCAATTAAAGGAGGGTACTGGCCTGAGTTTCCCCCAATGAGAAACATTGGCACCGCTCAGAACCCTCACTGTGTGCAGTAAGGGAAGGGGTCAAGTGTGTCCAGGAGGAATCCTGGCTTCCCACTTCTAACTCCTTCTCTGCACAATTGGCTTCAGCTCTGGGTTTTCATTGCCATGAAAAATGACCCAGCACTTCCCCATAGCTCACTGTTGTGCTGTATAGAGTTCTCACACTCTTGGTTGGCCCCATTCAAAGTTTAGCCTGGGGTAGAAAGGGCAACTTGCCTAGTGACTCCGTGTAAATAAACATGCCAAGTGTCTTAGGTGTGTAAGTATGTCGTCTCACTTAACCCCTTGACGGTCTCATTATGCTGATGTTACTGGTGCAGCTACACAGGGCAAAGAGTTAGGAGCTTGTCTGAAATTGTTAGGCCAGTTCCAAAATGATCTAATTCGCCGTCGAATGCAGAGGCTGTGTGTGTGTGTGTGTGTGTGTGTGTGTGTGTTAAACAGGGCAGTATTGTGTACAAAGAAGAAACTAAGTTGGCATCTAGTAAATGCTGCTTGTTTCATGAGGCAGCTGATTCTCTATCCATTAGAGATTTTCTTTTGTTAGACGTTATCTATATAGCCCAGGCTGGACTTGAACTAGCTATGTAGCATAGGCTGGCCTCACTTTCTCTGTCTTCTTGCTTCAGCCTTTTGACTACAAGCATGAGCCACCATGCTTAGCCTCTGGCTTTTGCTCCTGGTTGTTCTCTCTGCTACCTAAGTGATACTGGAAAAGTCCTTTCTGAACTTAGTTTTCCTGCCTGTGTAATGGGAATAGTGGTAAAACCTACCTCCTAATATGGATGTAAGGATATATAAACTCATAGTTCTAGGTGTTTGGGGCTCCTAAAATAAACATAGCAGGAGATATTTGGGCTCATTCAGTTTGAAGGTTTCTGGCCTAAGAGAGTATATTTTACATAAAACAGTGTGACATAAATTAATAAAGCTAACTAATGAAGGCAGAAGAACTATGCGTGCTGGATAGGCAGCTAGTCCTGCATTTGGGAGGCTGAAGCAGGAGAATTGAGAATTTCAGGTCAGATTGGACTGGCAGACAGTGAGACCATGTCTCAAACAAAATAGAACAAACCCAAACCAAACCAATCAAACACTTCCCTTCAGCTTAGGAGTGTTTGGGCTGGATCCCACACGGTAAGGGAATCGGTCACCTTCAGAGCCCTGCCCCTGCCCCACCCCCTTTTGAGACTTGTTTCCTGTAGCACAGGCAGCTCTCAAATCCCATCATTAGACATCCAAGACTGGGCTTGAACTTCTTGTCCTCCTGAGTGCTGGAATGAAAGCCATGTCCCAACACATCCAGCTTAAAGTACATTCTTAAAGACATTAGATAATACATGGCCAAATAAGCTCCTGCTATTGTGTTTGTATTTCAAACAAAATTCCCTGAAGTGGGGGAGATTATTTATTTATTTATTTATTTATTTATTTATTCATTATTTATTAAGTAGGCATTACCAACTTCAAGGTCCTATTAGGGGATTTCCTCTGTGCACAAGTATTGGCACCCGATGGCCTTTTGACAAATAATTAGAAACTGAACCACCAATGAGCTTGTCTAGACGGATACCACTTGTGGAGAGAGCTGGGGAGGGGCTCCCTCCGGTCCTTACATTTTTGGTCTGGCAGAGGTGCAAGGCTGTTCCGAGTGAAGGGGAGATCTCTGATTTTAGGTCTGTTTGGGGAGAGATGCTGAAGAGCTTGTCCTGGGAACAAACACATACCTGTTAATCACTCAAGACTTGACCAAAAGCAATTTATAAAGCCCGATGGACACCAGAAGGTGCTTACAAACCAAACAAAACACTTTTTATTAAATTTGCACACCTACAGGGAATGTCTCCAGGGGGAAGGTGGGGTTTTTGTTTTACCTTTTTTAAATTTTAGGGTGTGTGTGTGTGTGTGTGTGTGTGTGTGTGTGTGTGTGTGTGTGTGTGCTGCATGTACTCATGAGTGAGTGTGCAGTGAACTTTTAAGCACTAGTGTCTTAGGCATGGGCTACTCACTTTACTTGGCCTCTGGCTTTGCCCCCCCCCCCCCACTGTGTTACACCTACCTAAGTGATCTTTTTATCATGTAGATCCTGAGGCTAGCACTCAGGTTAGAAGACTTGATAACAAAGCACCCTTACTCACTGAGCAGTCAGCACCCCCACCCACTGAGCAGTCAGCACCCTCACCCACTGAGCAGTCAGCACCCTTACCCACTGAGCTTCCAGCACCCTCACCCACTGAGCAGTCAGCACCCTTACCCACTGAGCAGTCAGCACCCCCACCCACTGAGCAGTCAGCACCCTCACCCACTGAGCAGTCAGCACCCTTACCCACTGAGCTTCCAGCACCCTCACCCACTGAGCAGTCAGCACCCTTACCCACTGAGCAGTCAGCACCCCCACCCACTGAGCAGTCAGCAGCACCCTTACCCACTGAGCAGTCAGCACCCTTATCCACTGAGCTTTCAGCACCCTTACCCACTGAGCAGTCAGCACCCTCACCCACTGAGCAGTCAGCACCCTCACCTACTGAGCAGTCAGCACCCTTACCCACTGAGCAATCAGCACCCTTACCCACTGAGCAATCAGCACCCTCACCTACTGAGCAGTCAGCACCCTCACCCACTGAGCAGTCAGCACCCCCACCCACTGAGCAGTCAGCAGCACCCTTACCCACTGAGCAGTCAGCACCCTTATCCACTGAGCTTTCAGCACCCTTACCCACTGAGCAGTCAGCACCCTCACCCACTGAGCAGTCAGCACCCTCACCCACTGAGCAGTCAGCACCCTCACCCACTGAGCAGTCAGCACCCCCACCCACTGAGCAGTCAGCAGCACCCTTACCCACTGAGCAGTCAGCACCCTTATCCACTGAGCTTTCAGCACCCTTACCCACTGAGCAGTCAGCACCCTCACCCACTGAGCAGTCAGCACCCTCACCCACTGAGCAGTTAGCACCCTCACCCACTGAGCAGTCAGCACCCTTACCCACTGAGCAATCAGCACCCTCACCTACTGAGCAGTCAGCACCCTCACCCACTGAGCAGTCAGCACCCTCACCCACTGAGCAGACAACACTCTTACCCACTGAGCAGTCAGCACCCTTACACCCTTACCCACTGAGCAGACAGCACCCTTACCCACTGAGCAGTCAGCACCCTCACCCACTGAGCAGACAGCACCCTTACCCACTGAGCAGTCAGCACCCTCACCCACTGAGCAGACAGCACCCTTACCCACTGAGCAGTCAGCACCCTTACCCACTGAGCAGTCAGCACCCTCACCTACTGAGCAGTCAGCACCCTCACCCACTGAGCAGTCAGCACCCTCACCCACTGAGCAGACAACACTCTTACCCACTGAGCAGTCAGCACCCTTACACCCTTACCCACTGAGCAGATAGCACCCTTACCCACTGAGCAGTCAGCACCCTCACCCACTGAGCAGACAGCACCCTTACCCACTGAGCAGTCAGCACCCTCACCCACTGAGCAGACAGCACCCTTACCCGCTGAGCAGTCAGCACCCTTACTCAACCGAGCTGTCTGGCCATACCCAGAAGTCATTTTTAAGTTGAACTAATTTAAATAAAATGTCATAAACAAGCACAATTGGTCACGTCTGAGGGCTAAACTTCTAAAACTTTGAAGTTGGTAGATTCCAGTCCTGTGGATTACGGTTGTCACCTCCCATCTGGACCTTTCTGCTGAGTGTGAGTGATGGCTAGGCTATGTTTTTCCTGGGAGAGGGTTTCTCAATCCCTGTTGCACAGACGACAACCAGGTGAGCTTAAGTGAAGTGACCATCGTCATGGCCACACCCCAAGTGGACTAAACCAGAATCTTTGCAGGTGGAACATCAGAAAAGGAACTGAGAGATATACACGGGAACTGGCTTTTTGTTTTGTTTTGTTTCGGTTTTTTTTTTTTTTTTTTTTTTTTTGAGACGGGGTGTCTGATGTTGTAGCCCTGGCTGTCCTGAAACTCGATATGTAGATCAGGCTGACCTCCCAGAGGGGCACCTGCCCCTGCCTCTCAAATGCTAGGATTAAGGGCCAATACCATCACACCTGGCCAAGAAATGGCTCCTCTGTAATGGTGAGCTTTAGTGTGTGGGAATATGTGTGCATGTGGGCCTACTCTTCGGAGAGAATGGATACCCTGTCAAGGCTTTATTGAGGTTTTCTGGACACCCTGGTGCTTTGTCTGTCATCATTGACTAGCACTATTTCCACCACAGAAATAGACAGTCACTGATCTCTGAAGGCTAGTTGTTAAAAAATCAGCACATCACTAATCACGAGAGATGGATTTCCCTGATCTATGAAAGCAGAAGGAGATATTAAAGGGGTGGGGAGGCTGGAGAGGTGGCTCAGCCATTACAAGTATCTGCATAGCTGCTCTCAGCTGTTTATCTCTCTAGGTCCAGCCTCTTTGGACACTGTACACATGGGATACTCATACTTGCAGACAAACACTCAGACACAGGAAAAAAGGTAGGCGCTGCAGAGATGGCTCAGTAGTTAAGAACACTGGCTACTCTTCCAGAGGACCCAGGTTCAATTCCCGGCACCCATATGGTGTGGTTCCCAACTGGCTGTAACTGTAGTTCCAGGGACTTGAATACCCTTTCTTCTGGCCTTCTTGTACATCAGGCACACACATGGTACACAGGCATACATGAGAGCAAAGCACCCATACACAGAAAACATAAAATGAACAGTAAAAACTATGTCCACTAAAAAGTTACTTAAACATTAATAGAATGGTGAACAAGAATTCCATCTCTGACATCAGACAGGAATGGCTTTTTTTTTTTCCTGCTTCACCATGTTCTGGCTAAATGGGTGATCTTGCTCAAAGTGACGTAACTACTCTGAGCCCCAATTTCCCATATGTAAAATTGTGAAAATTATTATATCTGTTTTCTTGAATTGTCCTGAAGACTGAATTGGAGAATATAAGGTCAGCGTTTAGATTTCAGGATAAAGTGTGCAACACAGTCAACCTTAGCACAAAGAAAACAACAAAACCCCCCTACTATGAACACACACACACACACACACACACACACACACACACACACACACATACACACACACACACACACAATTTTATCATTTGCTAAGTGGTCTGGTAAGGAACCCATCTACAGCAAAGTTCAGAGTTCTATTTGGACAAAGCAATCCTTAGAATAAGGAGGCAGGTGGCATGAGTGACTCCAGAGGAACACTGTGCATGGCAGTCACCTAAGCAATGCCCTGTGACAATGACTGAGCGAAGGTTTGCTTCTGTGGTTGTATTTCATTCTTTTAACCTTGAAAGTAAAATAGCCCCAGCATCCATTACTTAGAGAGGAAACATTCCTATGTAGAATTATGTCAAATTCATTTCTAGGTAGTGTTAATTATACATGCTGTTTACTGGGTGAACTGGGGTGGGCATGATCTCCTCACGTTTTTATAACTACTGGACCCCATGGTTTGGAGGAATTCTAAACAGGTTCAAGGTCTCTGTCTGGGAAAGGACAGGAACTAGGCTTCAGGCTAGCTGTACCTGACCTTAAAACTCACATTCAATCTCCTTAGGCATAGAGGAAAGATTGTTTGGATGGGAGAGTGGAGAGTGATCTGGAAGGTCCCGTGCTGGCCTTCTGCTCCGTTCTGAGGGACAGAATGGAGCTGTGCAGAGCCCAAAGCTCTTATTGATTCAGGCACCTTCAGGAAACGCACCCCTTGTGGGACAATAAAATAATGAAGCCAGCAATTATTTGAGTTTGGAACTCACCTATTTCAGACCTAGTCTGTGCTTACAGGGCCTAACAGTTTACACAGGATCCTGATGTCTCTCAGGAAGTGCTGTGACATTCTATAGAAGGTCACCTCAGTGGGACGAGGGCTTGAATTATCTCCTTTGTGTGTCTGATAACGTTTTGGAGGACATTTCAGGCCCAAGCCCTATGGAAGAGCTGTTCTTGAGTCCTAGAGGCCTTGCCTGTGTGCTCGCCCCTTTCTGTGCACTTCTAAGACCTTGGGCAGGTGAGCTAACTTCTCAGAGCCTCAATCTATAGAGGTTTATCTATAAAGTGGGAAATGGGAAGAAAAAAAACGCTCTTCCAGTGTAACTGATGGGAAGTGTTCAATAATGAGAAACCACTATTTAAAGGTGTTTCTGTGACCTTCAAATAGAAGATGTGTTTTGACTGCCCCCCCCTGCCCCCTTTACTTTTTGAGAAAGGGTCTCCTATGTAGCTCAGGCTGGTCTCCATCTCAGCCTTTGGGGTATGTGGCACTGAATCTGCACACGTAGTAGTTAGAAGTGAAAATAACACAGGCAAAGGCATCACACAGTGGAAAGGTGGCAGGTTTTCCAGGAACTGAGACCTAGTCAAAGAACTGCAGAGGAGGCATGGCTGGCGGGGATTTGAGACAGGGCTCCACTGCTCCTGTGAGGCACAGGCTAGCCCCACGTGGAGCGAGGGCTATGCTTACCCAGGTTAGGGCTTTGGCTTTTGTTCTGGAAAAGCTGCTAACGTGTTTAAACCCACATCAATGGTTCTAACCTACCTAACCCTAAGAGTGCATTGTTGCTGGAATCATCTAGAAAATTCTGGGAAAAAAAAAAGTTGTCTCTTAAGGGAAACAAGGAAGTGAGCTGCTTAAAAAATTTTTTTTTTCTTTTTACTTTTCTTGTGACCACTTGTAAATAACCAGGGTAGCAGAAAACACCACAGGCCGTTCTGCTCCTTTTTCTCTGCGCACTGCTGGCAAGGATTCAAGCTGAGGCACTCCGAAGTCCAGCTCATTAGGCTAAGTGCTCCTCCTCCCCGGCCCTGCCACCCACTGACTGTCTCATAAGCACTGAGCAGGTGAATGCTGGAATTGCTGAGCAAGCACAGGGCGGCAGCAGCTGCCAGGACCTCAGTCAGCTGCACCCTTGGCTCCTATCAGTGCTGCTGAACCCAGGCCTGAGAGAAGAGTGACCCAGCGGTAAAGGGGGCCATTCAGTGAAAGCCAGCAGTACAGAGCTTGTACAGTCGCTTGCTTCACCACGCCAGGTTTGCCATAAAAACCTGGAAGTTTCGTGAAATTTCAACCCGCCTAAAATAACAACTTCAGCTACTTTAATGAATCCTTTCAATTTTTAAGCAAAATGTATCTGTGTGTGTGTGGGGGTGTATGTATGTATGTATGTATGTATGTATGTATGCATGTGTGTATTTATATGTGCATGTGTATTTGGACCAGAGCGTGTGTGTGGAGGTCAGGGGACAGCCTGTGAGAGTGGGTTCTCTCCTTTTGTCTTGTGAGTTCCAGGGACCGAACTCAGGTCACCAGGCTTGGGGGCAAGCTCCTGTACCTTTTGAGCCATCTCATTGGCCCATTCCATTTGAGTTTAAGGCAAAAGACTCAGTAATTCTAAATAAAAACAATATATCCAATGCTGTTAAAAAAATCCACAAAAGTAAGGTTCAGAAGTTAGGAAAATCTGTTCATTTGGGGACAACATAATTAACAAAGAAAATACCTGGAGAATTAATAAGCATGCTAATAAATTCAGTGTCAATACTTAAGAGCACATCCCTGTGTAGGAGTGCTGGGTCAAGTTTTAAATACATCACCAACGGACTGGAATATCTTTGAGCAAACAATTTAACTTTTTTCTAGGCAACGTGAATAATGATCAGAAGGGGCCTTATGAGACGTGTCCCAACCCCCATCTCTTGATGGTCTCCTGACACTGTAATACAGAAAACACATTTCTTACTTTGTCAATCTGAGTTTATCTGATAGAGGCCTCTAGGTCTTTCAGATAGAGGACACTTCATACATGTTTGTTAAACTCATGATAGAAAAGCTGGGAAACCAGACACAAGCCCTAGATTGGGGGATCTTGTTCTAGCCATGCTGAAGGGGTAACGGGAGGAGATGGTGATACCATAGCCCAGAAATGGAGTGAGAGCCCTAGCATGGGCCATGTCTATGGAGGGAGTTGAAGAAGGGAGAGTTGCCGTGGAGACACACTACGTTCCTACTCCTCCCAACCTCATCTTCTCTCAGTGCTGCCTGGGTGAGACTACCTTGAAGTCCTCAGGCAAGGTGCCTGAAAACACAGCCCTGGGCAACAGAGGGGAGCAAGAGGAAGACTTGCACCAGACACACTGCTTCGTCCCTTTCCTTTCTTCTCTTTCTTGAGGAGGGTTAGGGGGATAGTGAGACAGGTCCTCTCTCCTCAGCCCAGGCCAACCTCTGACATGCTATGTAGCCAACGGTGATCTTGAACTCCCAATCCTCATGTCTCCCCCCAAGGGGTGGGATTATAGGCATGAGCTATCAGACTCTGTTTCCTTCCTTCCTTTCTTCCTTTCTTTCTTTCTTCCTTCCTTCCTTCCTTCCTTCCTTCCTTCCTTCCTTCTTTCCTCCCTCCCTCCTTCCTTCTTCCCTCTCTGTCTTCTTTCTCCCTCCCTTCTTCCCTCCTTCCTTCTTCCCTCTCTCCCTTCTTCCTTCCTCCCTCCTTCCTTCCCTCTCTTCCTCTCTTCCTCCCTCCTTCCCTTTCTCCCTCCCTCCTCCCTCCCTTATTTCTTTCCTTCCTTCCTCCCTTCCTAGGTCTCACCATGTGACCTATGCTATATTATGAAGTCTTACTTTCTGAGTAGCAGTGACTAGACTCCAGGCATGCCACCACACCTGGCTTAAACCTCATTATTTTTAAAATAAAGGCTATTAGCAGCCACTTGTCTTTAAGTTGTAGGGCTAAGCACAGGGACTAATGAAGGGTCGGTATGATGTCTTACTCCTATATTCCCAACACTTGGTAGGCTAAGGCAGGGGGATAGCTGTGAGTTTAAGGCCTGAGCTGCTGAGTGAGGCTTTGTCTCAGAAAACAAGAAGCAAATGAATAACCCCCAAAACCAAAACCAGAACCCAACCAACCAGACCCAAACAAAACAACAGCAACAGCAAAACATATGTCTAGTAGCATCTGCTTGTCACTGGTTTACTTTGTCTATAACAACTCAGTCTGTTCCCTTGTGTATATATGTGTGTGTGTGTGTTGTTGTGTGAGTTTTATGTGTAGTTCAAGTGAGTGTATGTATATACAATGTGGAAGTTTGTATAGTGTGTGTATGTGTATGTGGTATTGTATGAGTGTGTGTGGTGTTGTGTGCATGTGTATGTGTGGTATAGTGTAAGTTTGTGTGAGAGTGTGTTTGTGTGTGTGTGTAGTGTGTGAGAATATGTGTATAGTATGTGTGAGTCCGTAGTGTGAGTGTGTATGAGTGTAAGTGTGTAGTGTGAATGTGTTTGTGTGTGCTGTTAGTTATGCATATTTTGTATGTATGTGGGCATTTGTATGCATGTGCATGTGATAATCCAAAGTTGGTGTCACTAATCATACTTGATCTTTCTTTTACCTTATTCTTTGAGGCAGGGTCTGCAGTCAAGCCCAGAGCTAGCTGATTCGGCTAGTTTGCCTAGACAGCTTGCTCTTGGGGTTTCCTGTTTCTGTCTCCCAGGGATGCCACACTACCTAGTATTTTCATGGCTTTTAAGGATCCAAACACAAGCTCTCACACTCTCCTGTCAGGCACTGATCCATCTCCCCAGCCTTCAGCTCATTTAATCCTAACAGCTACCCACAACAGTTCAGAGGAGAACTGCTATGGTCTGGGGATTGAAATGACCTTCAAAGGTCATCTCATGTGCTGAAGACTTGGCTCTCCGTGAAGCGATGTGCAGTGATGGGGCTTTTGGGGAGTGTCTAGTCCATGGGAGATTCCTAATCCGACATGCTGTCAAGATGTGATAGAAACTTAGGAGGTGAGATGGGACTCAAGGGGGCAGAGTGCTTGCTTACATTCTGGAGGCCCCTAATTCAGTTGCTTGGTCATCTCGCTGCGTCATCTGTGTCCCTCAAAGCTCATTTTGGGCCTGAGGAGATTTAGGAGATCTGTGATTTCTTTTTTTTTTTTTTTTTTAGATCTGTGATTTCATTCCTCAGTTTTCTCGAATGGCTCCTCGCTTTCACTAGCACTATGAAGCATTGGTCAAAACAAAACAAAACGAATTCTTTGCTATAGATCCTGTTCATTTCTTCCAAATCCCTTGGTGACTTTCATGTCTCCTTTTCACCGTTCTGGCAGCCCAAAGATCTCACTCATGACTTCTCTGGGGACTAAGCGAATCCCAAATCAATTGCATTAAATGTCCTGTTATTCAAATGTTATAGACATCTTTGGTTGGTATGCCAGGCGGAGTCGACTAATTTCCTACCCAATGTCTACCCCCTTTCTTCTCCCTTAGAAGCAGAAGTCTAGCTAGAGGCCAGAATGTGGTACCCAGCTTTGAGTACGACAGTTCTCAATCCTCTTTGTAGCTAGGTAGTATGAGCATGTGATCCAAGGTCTGGCCAGTGAGATGCAAGCAGAAGTGTGGGTCTTGGGGCAGAGAACGTCTAAGAGGGAGGAGACTGAGATGGGAGACATCCTCCCACGCCCTTCCCTCCTCTTGTTCCATTGGCTTAGACTGTGAAGTGACCTGGAGAGAGAGGAAGCTAGAGACCAGGATGAGGGGCATGCATATGGAAGGAACCTGTGTCTCTGGTGATCTCACATTCACTGGGAAATGCCTACTTCAGACTTACTCCACGTGAGAGTAAGGCTGAGAGCTCGGTCGATGGGAGTTCGTGAAAGGAGGCCTTAGAATTCTAAGTGTATCTACTGAAGCCCAAATCTCATCTTTTAAGGACTCAAGAGTCACTCAAAATAACAAGACGGAAGTCTCAAATGCTCTGTGAGAGAACAGCTCCCGCCCTTGATCACCACCGATGAATGCAGCTGGCCTTGGCCTAGTTACACTAGCCAGCTCTCTTGAATTTTGTTTCTTATTAAGCCTCCATGATTCTAGTCCTCCCCACCCTCCCATCCTTTTTCGATCTGTTTAGAGTCTGGCTGAAGCTGGCCTTAAATTCACTATGTAGAGAAGGCTGGCACTAAACTCCTGATTCTCCTGCTTTGACCCTGCCCCCTCCAGTGGTAAGAACATGTGTGGTGACACCCAACTATTTATTTGCTTCTAATCAACCTTAAAAAGCATCAGTTTTGTGTTGGGGTATGGCAGCTCATGCATAAAATCCCAGGACTTGAGAGGCTGAGGCAGGAGGATTGTCATGAGTTCAAGGAATACCCGGTCTACATAGGAAATCGCAGGGATACAGAAAAAGACTCTGTCTCAAAACCAAATGAAAACAAAAATCACCATTTTGGTGGTTACACAGCTGAGTGGTATGTTGTTAACTCTCCAATTGGTATGGCTTATGTTAGTCGGTTATGACGACTAACATTTGCTTAGAGCACTTTCACAGGCTTGAGGGGATTTTAATGAGTTGACCAACTATTTACTTGGGCTGGTGCAAATGTCTGGTGAGGGACCCTGTGAGGGAAGAGGGCAACATCTGACCGACCCACAGATCATGCTCACGACGCCATTCTGGACACATCTTTGAAGAACTGTGAGGTTGCATGACGCATGCACTAGTCACCTGGCCTTCAGTCACCTTTCCTCTGGCTCCAGCATTTATACCCCATACCTCTCTCAAACTCTGGCCAGGGGATGGTGGTCTGAGATTTGGGTTCCTGCCTCCTTCCTTGGTCCTGTTGCCAACCAGCCCTTTTTTTTTTTTTTTTTTTTTTTTTTGTAAACACTGATTCCAGCAAATTGGTAAAAGTAAAAGTGTCACTTTGACAACATTTAAGGTAGCCATTTTGAGTCAGGATGCAACTGTTTTGGCTTTCTGTTCTAGGTAGCTGAACCCAAACCTCACTTATGTTAAATAAATGAGAAAAGAACAAGACTTCCAAGTTTTCAAAGGGTTCTCTAATGGAAGCATTATAAGCTTGGCCAGGTCATAACTAAGTCCAAAAGGAAGGCTCCATTGAAGCCTCAGCAGCCACCAGACTGTCAAAGGTGGTAGAACTGTGGGCTCCCTCTCTACTCTGGCAGGAACAGTATAAAAACATCATCCAGGCCAAAGATTTCAGTGCTCTATGGGGTAAGAAAAATCTTGAGAGGTTTATCTCAGATATTAACCAATAGCCTTCATGTGCACATCCATAATTATCCTGTGATGAGAGGTATAACGTGCATATTTATGTACATGAGAAGGAGTCACACTCCTCTTTAAAAGCTTCATGCATCAAGTGTGTCAATGACAAAGGAGTACCCAACATGCTGTATATAAAACAGGATGGTAGGGGGTAGAGGGATGTCTTAGGGTTTAATTGCCAGGGCCATCGCAACTCTTATAAAGGAAAACATTTACTTGGGCCTGGCTTACAGTTTCAGGGGTTTAGTCCATTCTTGTCATGACAGGGAAGCGTGACGGCGTGCAGGCAGACGAGGCAGCAGGGAGAGAGAGAGAGAGAGAGAGAGAGAGAGAGAGAGAGAGAGAGAGAGAGAGAGAGAGAGAGAGAGAAACACTGGGCCTGGCTTGAGCATCTGAAACCTCAAAGCCCAACTCCAGTGACACACCTTCCTCCAATAATTCGCATCTCCTAATAGTGTTCCTCCCTGGTGACCAAGCATTCAAACACATGAGCCTGTGGGCGTCATTCCTACTCAAACCACCACAAGGAGCGGCTCACCTGGTAAAGCCTTTCAAATGCTAGGATCTGTGTTTCCCTAAACCCATGCGAAAGTACTGGCTGTACTGTTGTCATCCTGTGACCCCAGCACTAGAGAGGTAGAGTCAGGAGAATCCCTAGTGTTCGCACCAGCTCGTCTAACTTAATTAGTTAACCCCAACTCTGTCTCAAACAGTTGGATGGCATTCCTGAGGAGGGCATTCAAAACTGTCCCTTGACCTACAAGGCATCTGCATTACATATGCATACACGAGTTAAAAAGTAATTAATAAGTTCTACAACCAAACAGAAACATGACCCTCCATACTTAAAAAAGAACTCAGTTTTTCCTTTTTCAAACTTAAGACAGAAATATGGGTTAAATCAATATATAATTTTCTCCCTATAACCCTACTATGAAAAATACCTGAAGTATATTGAGAAAGAGCAAGTGGTGTAAACAATTGTGCATAATACTGGGCACAGTGGCAGCCAAGGGTGCACTGGTCACTCAGGGCTAATCAGTTACTGTCATGTGAGAATGCTGGCTTCAATTTCTCAAGAGAAACTAGAATCTTTAGATCTGTTTAATGTAAAATGTTAAGTTTTAAATATTGGTAATTGATTCGTCTAAACAAACACCAAAAGGCACTGTGTGAGTGAGCAGAATTTGGAAGTTGTTCTACAGCCTCAGAATCCTTTATAAATCAATATGTTTTAAAGTAAAAATAAGAGCTGGGCAAGATGGCATAAGCTCATAATCCAACACTCGAAGGGTGAAGGCTGGAGAGGAGACACGGTTATCCTCAGCTACATAGTAAGTTCTATGCTACTAACCCTCTCAAAAAGTAAGTGACAAAATAAATTACATACTGTATGTATTATGTATAGTGATGTATAGTGAGGGGAATACTAATGTATATGAATAATATTTATGTGCATATAAAATGTAGGTTTTTTTAAATTAATTTTTTGAGAAAGAGCCTCACTATGGAGACCAGGCTGGCCAGGATCTCACTATGTAGATCAGGCTGGCCTTGACACACATTCACAGAGATCCACCCACCTCTGGCTTCTGAGTGCTGGGATCAATGTTGTGAGTAACAAACTCTTAAGTTCTTTAGTATGATAACTCTTACAAGGGTATGCCTACATAGTGCGTGTTTATTTGAAGAAATTATTTTTAAAGCCCAGGACAAAGTTACTTGAGTTTGAGAGCAAAACAGTCACACAGAAAAGCTGAGACTCCCGGAACCCAAGCTGAGACTCCCGGAACCCGTCAGTAGCAGTGGGATGGGAGAGGATGAGAGAGGGCGCTTTTATGCTCATAAAAAAAGACGTAAACACAAATGCATAAAATGTATCTGGAAGCGTAAGCAAAACCTGAATGCGCTGGTAGCTGTGGATGAGGTAAGAAGGGAGAGGGAGAGCAGCCATGCAAGCCTTTGGTGTGTGGGGAGACACAAACCATAAACGTGCAACTATGTTGCCATTCTACACAGGTTCAAGCAAGGCCATTTATCCTAACAATGGTTTGCTAGGGGTGGATTGTGAGTGGGGACTGAATGATGATTTAAAACACAAGACTAACTAACCATACAAATAAATTAATGTCTTGGGAATGAGCCGGCTACACAACTCCGGGGAAGAATGTCTTTTAGAGGAACCGCAATACTCTTTTACCTCAGCCCATTCAGGGTAGAAAAGCTGAAGGTTTTCACTTCCCAGAAATCTTCAAACTAGGACAAAATTAAAAGTGGCTGTAGTTCCCGTTTTTTTATTGCTCTTGCCTGCAGGCTACTCACCTGGCAGTTACTAGCTTAACTCTACAAGTGTGAGGGAGGCCTTGAGGAGAGAGAATGAAGGCCATTACCTGATGAGGGATTATGTAGATGAGGAAGATGTGGTGGCCCAGAGAGCTCCTGGTGACCAGGCTGGCCAGCGAACAGCCTGTCTAGTAACTTATCAGAAGAAGACACGGTCCAAGCCTTGCAGGAGAACACCTGCCTGGTGTCACCCTTCCAAGGATTCTCTAGTGACACCGGGCAGCCAGTCCTATTATTTAATAAGTCCTGTTCGCTTCGACTTTTCTGAGAACGCTGGGCAGTATGCTGAGGACCAGCGTTCAGGCCAGCATGGGACACGGCTCCCTGGGAGGCTGTCAGGAAGTGACCGCCCAGGGTGATGGGTGGGAGACTCTGGGTTCTGATTGGTGGGAGCCCCTTGCGGGCCAGGGATTTCTTTTCTGGCAAGAGATACTTTGAATTCTCCGAGGTCCTCTTCTTAAAGACAACCATGTCCACCTGGTCACCAGGCTGACCTTGGCAGTTGGTATCCACGACACTGTCAAAGGTGGCGATGATGTCATTGACTTCCGAGGTCTCCTCCTCCTTAGGTCTGGCCCTGCTCTGGTCTTTCTGATGGGCTTTCTGCTCCTCTTTCTTGTTTTTGCAGAAGATTTGGTTGAGCATGCTGAATCGTCCTTCCTTCTTTTGGGGTTGGCTGTTTTGGGAGGGAAGAGGCCTAGCAGGCTCTGCTCTAGAGGAATGGGAAAGAACAAGAATGCCATGTGAGGACAGGAAATGGGGGAGAGGACAAGATAGGACACCCCAAACCCCATTCCATCTGCTTGATGAGCTAGCCTGGGCTCATGCACACATGCCCATTGTCTTCAAGTCAAGGTTTTGCATAAGAACTCCCATTTTCTATTAACTCCTTACATAGGTGGTACCTCAGCACACACATCCCCTTCCCCCTCCCTTCTCTCTCCTCTCTCTCTGAGGTGGGGACTCCACATAACGTAGCCTCAAACTTGTAATCTCTTAGCTTCAGGCTCTTGAGTTCTGTACTCATGGTCATGGGCTACCCACATCTCTCAGGGGCTGGGTTCATCCCTGCCCCCCATTATTTTGTTGTTGTTGTTTTTTGGCAGCAGCATACATTTATGTACTGTACCCCTATAATGCATGGAAGGAAGTCATTTCACCCCAACTCTGCTCTCACCCCCCTCCTCTGCCTCCCTCCCCCCCTTCTCCCTCCTTTCTCCTCTCTCTGCATGTGGAGGTTAGAGATTGATATGGTGTGTCTTCCTCTGTGTCTGTCAACCTTACCTATTTATTTAATCTTTGATATTTATTTACAATTGTGTGTATGAATAAGAGTTTTCAGGGAGAAGCTGCACTTCCCATCCCCTTCCCCCCACAACCCCTGGGGGGTTGCAATGTTACAAGTCCAGAGTCAAATTATCTCAGCACATTTAATACCCTTTTAGTAGCCATTGGTTCCTCTTCTCTGACCCTCTACATCAATCATGTGGTATGAGCAATCAACCAAAAGGCTGAGAATGGCAGAAAGTACCTGAGGCCTTAGCAGAAACTCCCCTGCTCTCTTCTAACATGTCTACCAAAGTTTCCATCAATGTATTTGCCTTGATTTGCAACTTGATGTGTTCTGTTTCTATGACAACTTCATCTTCGAGACTTTGAGGTGAGCTAAATCTATGTTTCTGGTTCTCCCTTTGACCTTTGTGTGGCCTTCGAAGGACAGAACTTTAGCGCAAGCTTGCACAGCAAGCCCCTTTGACCTGCTGAACCATGTCTCCTGTCCAACTTTAATTAATTAGAGACAGAGCCTCTCACTGCAGGTGAAGCTTGAAACTTCACCTGTAAGCTCCACTTGCCCGAGGACCAGGTAACCTCCTGGAATGCTGGGAGTTGTAGTTCTTGCTATATAACAAAAGTCTCCTGTGGTGGACTATAGGTTTCTTTTTATAAACCCCTGCAAGATTTGTTTCTCAGCTGGAAATTCCAGGGAGTGGTCCTGACCAAAGTCCATCTTTTGGTCAGAATTTAATATTTAATAAAGCTTGCTTCAAATTTGGCCCAAAATGGTGGAGTTGGTTTTTCTCTGGCAAATCTCAGGATTAACGTAAGGTGTAAGTTCAGGCCTCATATGGCAGAAAGAGGCGGGAAGCTGTCGTTTTCTATCTTTTGAGTGAGTGCTCCCAGAATTCCAGCAGTACTGGTATGGCGCACCTTAGAATCTTGCTTGTCTTATGCCGTTTGTTTTTCACATCTCAAAAAAAAAAAAAAAAAAACAAAAAAAAAACCCAAAACCCTAAATATGGTTCTGAAAAATCCTCTGGTAGAGGAAACAGGCAGAGAGGACCTAGAGTTTGAGCTCCAGGGAAGAGGAAGTTGTGTGTGCCAGAGGCTGGGTGTGGCAGCTGTGAGCAATGCTCAACACACAAGCAGACTCAGATGGGAAAGGGGTAGCAGCAGCTGCCTGGCAGCTGGCTCGAGCTGAGTTTCCCTGAGGCGCTGCTCCGGTTTAGCACTTTGGAAAGTCTGGGCTATTCTCTTTTGAGGCCTAGTCAAGCCATTGCTTTCTGCAGTGGGGATCAACCATGAAGTTGGACCCCAGTGCTGGACCCGCATGCAGCTGCCAAGAGGGAGACTACAATATTACCCTTCGGAGCGAGATGCTCTAGTCTGTTTGAAACACACCAGCATTAAATTTGGATGCAGACAATGGATATTTTCTCACTATGAATGTATACACACACACACACACACACACACACACACACACACACACACACACACACAGAGCCATTTCTATTTTTAAATTGTTAATACGTTTTTAAATCTCCCTTTCACTGTGGAAGTCACATGGCCAAATGAATGACTGCCCGGAATGGAGACTCCCCAAGTCACTCAGTTGGCCATGTAGCAGAGTATATGAACGATGAAACAACACGTGGAATTCTAGAAAAATTTAGTGGGTGTGGCTAAGACACAAGGTTTTCCAGAGTGTTCATCTTACCAGCGGTGTCATATAAGAAGCTGAGAAAAGGAAAAAGCTGACTAAATTTTTTAATCTATTGTCTTCATTTGTTTTTTTCATAATAGTTTCTGGACTAGTGCAGTGATCTGCTGCTGCTTCTGAATTTATAAATGAAACACTTTTTTAGTGCGTATAGACGTACACTCTACTCGGTTTGAAATCAGGATTGGGAAAATTTCTTGACTTTTTACATATTTTCATTTTATATTTTATTTATTATTATGTTTTTTTGTTCTTTTGAGCACGCCACTGATTGGACATTTTGTTGAGGCCGTGTCCCTGTTTTCTCAGTCTCATTCTGCAATGAGCACAGCACCTAACAACTGATGCGTGCTGTTTGCAGGAGCAGTGCTTAAACTGAATTTTGTTCTTGGACAGTAGCCAGGTAGATGTGATGACATTATCTTGCCTTGAGATCTGATCCCCACCAGCCCCATCCCCCAGCCCCCACATCCCCCCACCCCCACTGTAGGATTTGGAATTCTAATGTTGAAAGCTTGTACAGATTTGCATGAAAAAAAAGCCCAGTCCAGAGGGACACAGACTTGTAGACTGAATAGTAATCAGTCCTAGTGTGACAAGAGGAGGAAAAATTTTGGTGGCATTAATTTCTCTCTTTATTGCCAGGCGGTGGTCGTGCACGCCTTTAATTCCAGCACTTGGGAGGCAGAGGCAGGCGGATTTCTGAGTTCGAGGCCAGCCTGGTCTATACAGAGAAACCCTGTCTCAAAAACCAAAACAAAACAAAAAACAAAATAAAAAAGAAAAAGAAAAGAAAAGAAAACTTCTCTCCTTATTGATGTTGGGCTTTGACCAGATGAAATTTGTGTACCACAGTGCAAGCTTCAAGCAAGGTTGGTTTAATTGTCAAGAATGTAATTAATATGCCAAGAACGTAAAACTGGGCTGCTCTTACTAATTTTCTTTGTTTTGGAAAATAGCAAACTAAATGAAATGAAAAGTTATTTGTTTATTCATTCATTTACTGCTGGTGTCTCCTTACACAGATAGCTCAAACTGGCCCCAAACGATTCTCCTGCTTTGGATTCCAGAATCCCAGGATTACAACTGCAATATTGTTTTAATTAAAATGTGGTTTTTGTTCTAACACGTAGCAATCACATATTTATTAGTACTTAAACAAATAACAAAACAAATAACTTCATGGAAATTTTCTCAGTTAAATATTTTGACACCATAATGGTGGTAGGTGTGACTTAGACTTTACAAGCTCTTTGGCATCTTCAGGAAGTGTTGAGAGTGTAAAATAATTCTGGAAGAAGTGATTTAAGGCAAAAGCAGGAAGAAAGTGGGGGAGGGGGTAAGTTCTTTGAACCATAGCTGATGGATTCAAGCTTGTTACTATCATTGAGTGCCACACAATGGAGACCATTTCACTGTATGCTAGATGACAGCAAGTGTACATAATTAATTGGATAATTAATAATGCTACTTATGTAACTCTCATACTATTAAATTACCGCAGCCAGCTAGATGGCTCAGTGGATAAAAATGTCTGTCATCAAGTCTGATGACATAAGTTTCAGCTTTGGAACTCACACTGAAAGCTATTTTCTAACCTTTATCTCCTTCCCCCCAACCATGCCCGCGCTCTCTCTCTCTCTCTCTCTCTCTCTCTCTCTCTCTCTCTCTCTCTCTCTCACACACACACACACACACACACACACACACACACACACACACTATTATTATTATTGCTGGGTTTACATGTTGGTGGTTTATAAAAACTTTAATGTTGTAAATCTTTGAGAGGAGGACAGTGGATACACTCACCGGCCTTCTCGGGAAAGGAGCCGGACACAGGCCGTGTGACCGCAGTACAAGGCGTAGGCCAGGGGCGTGCTCTCGTTAATGTCCCTTAGGTTGCTGTCCATGCCCAGATCCAGCAGTGACTGGACACATTCTGCCTTTCCAGAAGCTGCAGCCCAGTGCAGGGGTGTCCTGGAGGGATGACAGAGAGGAACCACGAGGGGCTGAGTCAGAGCCTTGTAGGCTGCTTAGCCAGAGTCAGGCAGAAGGAAGACAACAGCCTTAGATCCACAGTGTGAAACAGGGCACATGGACCCAGCATGGGGAGGAGAGGGTGTGTGCATGCATGTGTGTGCATGCATGTGTGTGCGCCACACTTCCCTCTACCTCTGTGCAGCCTCTCGGCCTTTCCCATCTCTGTTTTTCCTAAGAATGCCCTAGAAGAGGAAGTATGAGTGGTTTTAAGGCTCTTTATTCACAAGGCCAACTGCCTTCTAGGAACGCTGACACAGTTTACCTTCTTACAGCTGAATCCTTACTTCTTGAACGCCGAAGTATGTCTCAGTCTTTAAGATCTTTGTTAATTTGGTTGGCAAAATGATTCTTGGATGTTGTTTTCCTATGCATTTCTTTATAGAAAGGCTGAATTTGCCATTTAAATTTCCTCACTGAAGTCATTCTTAATGCTTTTTGTTTATTTTTGCCTTTTTATTTATTTATTTTTTATTTATAAAAAAGGTAGATACATACTGTATAGCATGAACTAGCCCTGAATATAAAATCCTCCTGCCTCAGCCTTCCTAATGCTGGTATTATAGGCATGTGTCATACTATAGACAGTTTCTATTTTTCTTTTAGAGTATTAGTGTTTTCCTTAGTAATTTAAGTGGGGGTATTTACATATTAAAGATACTGATCATTTATTGATCATCTATACAAACTTCAAAAGTTTTGTTATTCAATCTTGTTTTTAGTGATTTTTTTATAAAAATGAAAACCATTCACATTTAATTGCATTTCAATTTATCTCTTTCATATTTAGAACATACTTTTTTAACCAGAAGACAAATAGTCACCAACACTCAACTATTTTTTTTTAAATTGTAAAACCAGTGTTTTCTTAATAAACTAAAGACGACTCAGACAACAGGAGGAAATATTTACAAATCACACATGATTTGTAACAGAAGGCTTATAATTAGAATGTATATCAGCTTTCAGAGCTGAATGACAAGAAAACAAACTCTTGAAGAATGGCAGAAGATTACAATAGACATTTCACCAGAAAAGATGTATGGGTGGCGAGATATTCAAGATGAAATGCCACAGGTTCAAAGACACTTTGTCAAGGCAGCATGGTGGCACACACCTGGAGTCCTAGAATGCAGGACGGGAAGAAGGAGGATTTCTGTTTGAGTTTGAGGCCAGTCTGGGCTTCATAGTGAGTTCCAGGCCAATCTGCCCTACAGAGACCCTGCCTCGACAACACCAAAATTATCATTAGGGAAATGCAAATTTAAATGGCAAAGAGATACCACCTGCCTGTTTAAATGTCTAAAATAAGGCAAAACCCCAACAGAACTTCGTAATAATTGATGGTGGTAAAAACGCAGAAGATCTGGAACTTGCCGAACACCTTAGCAGAAGTTTTACAGGCTTAATATATCCCGAATATGTGACCCAGAAATCCCCACTTCTAGTTACCTAGGTAGAGAAATGAAAATTTGGCTCTCAAATGTTTATAGCAACGGTACCATAACTTCCCCAAACTGGAAGCAAGCCACCAACCTTCCATGGGCTAGTGGATAAACAAACTGGTTCCTCTATACTGTGGAATATGACCCAACGACAGACCCAACAGGCTGCCAATGTGTGACAGTCAAGATGAGCCCCAAGTGCATTCTACTAAGTGACATGGGCCAATCTCAAAAGTGACCTTCCCTCCTGTAAAGACCTGAAATCTGAGGTGCTCTGAACATTGACGTGTTGGATGTCACAAGGGAAAAATTCAATATCTGACCCTGTATGACAAGTCAGAGCTGAAGTTTAAGTGCGCTTAAGATGCTGTGTAGAATTCCCTTCAGGCTATGTGCTTAAACACATTTTGTGTTTACAATTGGTTTCATTTTAAGATGTCTCATGATATTTAGGAAAGTCTTCCCAAATCGCAACAATTCAGAAATCTGAAATACTTCCCATCACAACATGGCGGCTAAGGGACAGTCAACCTACAGTCACATGTATATGACATTTCAGAAGGAAGAAACTATAGAGAGAACTAATCTATGGTTGCCAGGGCTTAGGATGGGGGGATATGCCACTATAACAAGGCAGCATTGGGGTTAATGGGGCTCTTCTGACTTTGGTTGTGTTTGCACATAATCTATACAAGCTAAAAGTTAAGAACCAAACAATGGGATTTTTTTTTGTGTGGATATAGATTAAAAAGAAAAATTAGCAATTTTTTTTAGATTTATTTAGATTAAAAATAAGAAATGTGCTTTGACATGGTGCTCACCTTTATAATTTCAGCATCAGTAAGCCCAGGCACCATGATTAGAAGTTTGAGGCTAGCCAAGGTTAGATAGTAAATTCCTATCTCTGGGTATGTGTGATATATGCCTTTCTAATTCGTGGCCCATTTTCTCAATACCATTTATTAGTGTGATTGATTGTATATTCTTTCTGGCTTTTTTTGTTGTTGTTGTTGTTTTATTTTTTTGAGATACAGTTTCTCTGTGTGTATCACTGGCCATCCTCGAGCTCACGCTGTGGACTAAGCTGGCCTTGATTAGTCTGTCTCTTCCTCCCCGGGTACTGAGATTAAACTCGTGCACCACCACTGCCTGGTTAACGTAACTGTGTATTTTACACTTTTCTCCTGTCCTCTATTTACAGGCATGGTTGGCTTTGTCCTTAATCTTAAGGGAGAGGTGTGGCAGGGTAAACATGGCGAGTAATGTTTTTCTGCTTCCAAAAGCCAGGCTCAAAACTTCGAGTAGATCTGAAGCAAAGGCAAGTTATCTAACTGCACATATAAATGGAGTTGGGTTCCCCAATCTTAGACAAAGAGTCCTCCCTTAGATATGACATAAGGGTGATAGAGCGCTGAGAATATAGCTCTATAGTAGAGCATTCCATACCATGTGCCAGGCACTGGATTTGAAACCCAGTACCATTAAAAACCAAGGTTGATGAGAGCATAAAGGCCTACTGGGCTAAACAATAGATCCTAGGACTTAGCTTCTTCAGTGGAGCTAGTGGGAGGGAGGGGCCTGTCAGAGTGATGTGTCTAGCCAATGGGACCCCTGCAGCTCACGATCACCATGCTCCAATGAACAGCCCAGAGAGTGAAGCCTCATCAGATGGAAAGGACAAAGACATGTATCAAGAGGATCATCTCTCACCTCTATTCTTAGATGTTTTAGTGTTGTGAAAATTCTATAATCAACCTAAAAGGGATGGAGGTTACCATACTTAGATGGTAAACATGAGAAATTATAGGGCTGGTTTGATATCTCAGTGGCAGCGTGCTTGCTTAGCATACTGAGGGCCCAGGTTTAATTCCATGCTGGAAAAAAGGATTAAATTATAGGTAATATAATTGTTATTATTATTTTTAAGAATCTTGGTCTTAACAAAGCACTCATACTGTATATAGTGAGTATTCCACTCTTTTCCTTGGATGTACTTTACACTGCATGGAAGAAGGAAATAAGAACGTTTCACTTACTGTGTTGTTTGTATCTACAGCACACACCCCGGCACCCAAGCTCCATAGGGTCTCAGGCAAATGGGTGCTAAAAGGATCCTTTGATGATCTTACCCTCTTTATTATCCTATGGACAAATCAACTCTGGGTAACACTGTACTGTGGCTTCTCAAAGCTCTATGAGGAGTGAGAATTTGGACAGTTCATTTGATAGCCTGTTGGGGGGGGGTTTCTTTAAGCATTCCAGTGTGCATTAGAACCTTTCATTTAAAGCAGAAGTTTTGGGGCTCTGTGGCTAAGCTAACACATATAAAGAGTTAACCTCTGAGTGGGTTGGGGTGCAGAGAGCATGTTTTATCTCTGTATTAACTGCATGCTTCTTCCTTAGCTGTAGCTCTACGTTGCTCTGTGCTCAGAAGTTTTTGAACTTGTAGTTTTGCAGTTGCTGGGAAATTTCTATCAGATCAGAGGCGATGAGAAGCCTCAGCCATTAGGCTTTTGGAAAACAGTATGGGAAGAGACGAGGCACTCGAATCTACTATAGTTTTAGTCAAGATTTGATAGGCCCCATTTTGATGATATAACGTCACACTGACAGGCTCTGGCTATTTTTTTTTCTTTCTGGAGACTGGGATCAGGAAGGCAAAGATATGTCATTACTGTGAATGAGGTCTCCCTTGCAGAGAATGACCAAGCTTCCTGTCTCTCAATCAGAAAAGGAGGCAGTCTTGGGGCAGCATGGAAGGGCATGGTCATGGCAGGCTCTCCTGGTTATGGGGCCAGGGTCCTGAGCATGCCGGAGAGGGTCAAGCTAGCCTCAGGTGTGGGAGCACCTGGAAGAGGTCTGAGAAGAGCCTTGGACCTGAGTACCTCGGTACATACTGTTGGCCTTGGTCCCACATCCTCTGATCATGTTCTCTGTCTGTTAACTATCCCTCTGCCCTTTATGACAGTAGTGGTTCTCAACTGGTCAACTGGAGCAGTGGTTCTCCACCTACCTAGTGCTGTGAACCTTTAATATAGTTCTTCATGTTGAGGTGCTCCCCCAACCATAAAATTATTTTCGGTATTACTTCATAACTATTATGGATTGTGATATAAATATCTGATATATAGGATATCTGATACGTAACCTCAAAGGGGTTGTGACCCACAGGTTGAGGACTTAGAGGGCAATGTTTCATCAATTCAGTGATACATCGCCCTGCATCTGAATATGATCTCCATATGAAATAGGTAGAATTTGCTCCGTTCTACTTAAAAGAGTTCTCTGGACAAGATTTTAAAGAGGAGGCTATGCAGATTGCTCCCTCCATCTAGAGAAAAAAAAATTGTCAATAAATTCAGTCGATAGAGGGTTGAACACTGGTCTAGTCGGGCTACTAGCATGCAACAATTCATTTTGAAGGTTTGCAAAATAAATCCTGCCTTACATTTGTTAAGACCAACTGTTTTAATTCCTCTAGCCATCACGGAAGGGGTACGGAGAACCGAGAGGAACAGACTGACAACACCTCCGACTCACATACTGAGAGCCTCCGTGGCAAATCTGTGACACCGGTTCTGAGCTGTCTGACCTACAGTTCCTTTCCTATCTTGAGGCTGCAGGATCACCCTGCAGGGACAGCAGGCTGGCCTCAGCCATTGCAATGAGGAGGGAAAAGTCAGGACCTGTGATGTAAGGCAATTGAGCAGAGAGCAGCACTGGGTGATGTGGTGGTTGGTCTCTGGGTGGTGAGGGATGATGGGAGGAAGGGTGCAAGGTTGCTCCAGCTCTCGGTAGCGAAGGGTTGATTTAAGTCTGTAAACATCCATGGAGAATTCCCAGAAGTATGTAGGGAGGAGAATCTGATAAAAGGCTGTCCTCCCTGAAGAGAAACAAGTTGTTTATTGAAGTTAGTTATGACTTCATAGACTGATGACATTTGGGGCATTTGAAACACACGGGCTGCTTCTGCCGTATTTGTGAGAAGGCATTAATCTTCGGTGAGTACTATCATACCTAAACATCATATTTTGTGACTTAGCTGTCCCCCTACATTTATTTATTTTATGTGGGTACATTCGTGCATGCTTGTGTATCATGACACTTGGATGGAGATCTGAGAATAACTGTGGTACTCTGTTCCCTCCTTCCGTTATGTAGGATAGAGCTAAGTTTATGCGACTTGGTGGCAAGAGCCTTTATCTTCTGAGCCGTCCTGCTGGCCATTTTTTGAATGGGGTGTTTTTGAGACAGTCTCATGCTATAGCCCGTGCTGGCCTCCAGTTTGTGATTCTCCTACTTCAGCCTCCTGAGGGCTATGGTTTCAGGGTATAACACCATTGCCTACTTTCTGATGTGCCTTAATGTACAGCAGATGAGTGCTCTAAATTCTCTCTCTTTTCTCCCTCCCCCCTACCCATCTCTTATTGCAAATTTATTTTTCTCCTCTTCCCACAAAGTCTTTCTTTAGCAAAATCTTTCGCTAGAAGAGGAAAAGATGAAAAGAGGTGGAGAGATGACTTAAGCTTGTGTTGACTTTTGGACAGTTCAACTATTAACAGAATCTCATGGTTTCAATGGGACAGACAGAGTGTCGTGGTCAACATGAGAATACAAGATGGAGAATACACAAATGTTTTAGCCAGTGGCATGGAGCCTCCAGGAAACTGGACTTCCCTTCTCACCCCACCCAATCAACTGTATTGATTTCCCTCTCCAGGCTTGCTTGCTTCTCTGAGACCCAGGATAATGGTTGCAGTACTGAAAAACTGGGAGGCATCTGCTCTGAGTTGGTTCTAGCAACTTTTAAAGTAGGCAAACTTCTTTTCCTCTCCTGATGCTAAAATGTGTTCTTTTCTCTTTATGGATCTCTTATGTCTTGCCTCATCTCACTGACACCCCCCTTTCTTACCTCCTCAGGATCAACACCTGTTCTTAGGGAAAAAGCAGACTTCAACTTCAATAAAAAAGATCATCAGGTTAGCTAATTACAGCCTCTGAGATCTCCATGAAACATGACTCTTTTCTCCCCAACACACACACACACACACACACACACACACACACACACACACACACACACAAACAGAATTCAAGATATCAGGGGGAGGTGTTCTTGTGGGATGTCAAAGATTATGTACTTAGTACTTTAACAGAAAATGTTAAATACACCCTCAGATAGTTTGTAATCCTTACATGTATTTCTAATAGTTCTACTTATTGTTGTTTTTTTTCCTTACATTTCTGTAGGCTCGGTGCCTAATCTAGACAAAAGTGAGTAAGCACATCATTATAAGTGATGAGCGCTATGTTTACAAGATGCTAGTGCAATCCGCCACTGGGTTCCAAACACGCCCCGTGCGCGACAAGTCATTTTACCTTTCCCGTCCCAGATTCCTTTGCCAGCGCCATCAACGACTGAAAAGAAAATCCTCATTAGTAAGGTCCATGGCTTTAAATTAAAATACCTCTTATACTCTGGATAAGAAATTATGGCCATTACAATATAACTCAGGCGAGAAGAAAATACGAACTTCATTAAGAACCAGGGCCCGCGTAGCTCAACAGCTCTCCTTCTGAGAACACTGCCTGTGTTCAGTGGAAAGTGGAAAATCTGACAGCGCTGTAGTCACCGCTCTCCACAACAATGATTCTTCCTCCTCTTACTAAAATAGAGCAGGGCTTGTTGTCTCAGGCACCATATTACCAGCAATTAGGGATATAATCGGAAAGGATGGCCTTCAACATCTTTATTTTAAGGTTAACATTAGGAGAAGATGACTGGCAATTCTCAGCACTTCCTGAGTTGCCATGGATACCTGTCATCCACATCCAGAGCCTGCAGGTTACACTCGGGGACCTTTGCCAAATCGTTGATGATGTCTCCGAAACCGGAAGCTGCAGCGATATGGACGCACGTCTTCCCACTCTCGTCGTCGTAGTTGATAATGGACGGGCCCTGCCGATGGCTCAGAATGATGGAGCACAGAATTCTATTTCCACTCTGCAGAAAGAGTCAGAGAAAACCCATCAGGAACAACCCTGTGCATGGTCCTGTGTACATGGTGGGGGCGGGGGTGGGGTGGGGGGGAGGAGAAACAAGAGACAGAGATGGAGGACAGATGAAGGAAAAAAACTGGAAACAAAGAAGAAAAAAACCAGATTGATCACTTCAAAAACTTCTCAGAGAATGAGGACTAACAGACCCAGCTTGGCAAGTACTCGCCGGCATGGCCCACCCTTTGGCTATTCAACATGACAACTGTGTCTAAAGTTCACACTAGTGTTTTAATGTTTTAAGTTTACAGTTTTGTGATGGCGGATACAGACTTGGGAGGATAAAGGAATGCGCTTCATGACCATGTGGTCTGATCTGTGGAGAATTTGACTATGATCCCCTCTCCTCCCCAGCTCCCCCTCCCCTCCCCTCTCTCCTGGCTTCTCAGACGTTCAGGTAACAACTTAGCTTGGTTTTAGTGAGATGGAGCGCAAATGTGGTGATTTAATTTTTATTTTTCGTGTGCTCTCTTGGGGCCGGTACAGAAATCTAATCACAAGCTATGGGGCCTCCTACAATTTGTACTTCATTTCTTCGACAAATTTCCATTTATGTCAATTCTCTGCCAGGGGTTTTGTCTTCAGCTGGGGCTAATGTCTTCCGAGTCTAGCGAACTGATGATAGACTTGACCGCAAACATCAGCGGACGTCAGAGCTAGCCTGACAGGTGGGTCACCTAGACAACAAACTGCTCGTTAGATCTGCTCGCTTGACTTCCTCATTTCAGCAGACACCACCGTGGATGTAAGGACAGCTGTACAGTTAAATTCAATAGTAAGACAACAATGAGAGCAATGATACAGGGATACAGAAAAAAAAACAAAACAAAACTCTCTTGTTCCTCAGCCTGGCATGGTGCACCTTGCGTAGGAGACTCCTACCACACCTCCAGATCCTCTCAGGTGCCCTTCGGGTAGGACAGGGAAAAGCCCCTGCCAGAGCAGAGGGCACCAGCGCAGGCTGGGCAGGACTGGACTCCCGACACAGGAGTTTTGCAGTTAGAATTGTGTGTGTGTGCAGGCTTCATTGCCTAACGTTCTCTTACAAAACTTGCAGATTTCATGGTGGTGACCATAGAACATCATATCTCCGGGACCCTCTTGGATCTTGGTCACATAGCTGGGAAGTAGACCCTGCCTACAAAGCACATGACTCTCTTCCTCTCACAGTGCCCTTCCCACGTCCTTTCCCTCTCTCCATGTTGCCTTCCTTCCACAGGACTTGGCTGTAACTTGGTGTGTGCCTGCCTGGCACAAGAAGCCTGCCTCTGATCACACAGGGGTTTTGTTTTTTTGTTTTTTTGTTTTTTTTATCAATTTTTCTAGAGTCTTTCACATGGCATGAATTTTGAGGAGTCTGGGACATAGTTGAACCAGTTGAAAGACTTTTTTCTTGGAAAGTGCTAGCTCCTAGAAAAGGAAAACAGGCAAAAGTGCCAGCAGTTTTGTTTCCAGTTTCCTGGAAGAGAAAAGGAATTCGGGTTGCCAAGGTGATTCAAAGGGCAAACACCTCCCCCTCCCTTCAGCTTCCCCTCTTTGTATTGGAGGGAGCATTAAGGACAGAGGAGAAAAACAAAAGGAGGCCTCTCACCTCTGCTCCTTCTCCTTGCCTGACCCTTGGCAGCAGTCACTTGGCAGTGGCTGCAGCCATGGGCACCTGTGTGTGCCTCTTGTAAAAGTCTGACCGACTTGTCCCGTGTGTCTTGGGGGCTGGGATACTGTAGACCATCCCTCTGAATAAGGTGAGACCAGACATCTCACCTAGCTTTGCACTTCTTTCTCCATGCCTTTTGTTGGGGGATTTTCCAGATAATTCCTTTGCCTGCTCCTTGATCTCACAAAAACCATTATTATTTGTATTTCGCTCTGCATTTGTATGAGTTTTCTCAGACATAATGGCGATAGCTGTGTGCATGGGGGAGATTGTTTACGGCTGAGTCCTTTTCTACACCCGCTCCTGACACGGATCCCAGGAGGTAGCTGCTATTATCACTGGCACATTGGAGAGGTCAGAGAACAGAGGCAAGAGGGACCTAAGGAATCTGCTCTGGCTCACAGCTAAGGATTGGCTGAGCCAGGATTGACGCTGTAGAGTCTGTATGCTTTGATCTTTGAGGAAAAGATCCTGGAGGTTCAAGCTGAGGAAGCTGAAGTGAAAACTGCTGACCAGACCTATCATATAAGTAAGTAATCATGATGAGTCTTGACAACTGAGGACTGAATTAATCAGTAGGCATTCTAGATGTCTCTCCTAGTGATGTTACTATGGCGACCCTCCTGAGAATTTAAGGAAACCCAGAGGCACTTATGTATATGCCAAGACCAGGGATGATAATCTCTTGGTGACACACAGCATTTCCAGCTAGTACTTTGGATGGTATCAGCCAAAGGGAAGCTCACGGACAGTGGGGATGGGATGAAGGAGTCACAGAGACCGAGGCACACTAAGAGAGAAGAAGTAGGAATGCCCAGCTGGGGCCATAGGAGCAACAGAGAAGGTGTCTACACTCTGTGGGGAGGCGATTAAGCCAGAGAGTAAGGATAGCACTTGGAGCCTGTTCTTAAATTCTTGGATTCTGCATCGGTAAGCGACACTGGGGTTGTAGATTGTTCTGTTGTATTGATTTGCTTTGCTTTTGCTAGTGGGTAATGACCCATGAGTTGCCTTCACGCCCTCTGAAAACTGTTGTAGTCCAATTGTTTTCTATTTACCCCTTGTGAGGAGAGAACACTGGAGAAGAGCCTGAGTCAGAAAAAGTCTTGCCAAGGAGAAAGCTGAAGTAATAGATAATAATGATATATGTGAAAAAACAAAACCATAATTGCAGTATCCTGACTGAAGACCCATTTTATTCTCGGTGTCTGCCATGGTTTGGAGGAGAATGGCCGCTATAGGTTTTTATATTTGAATGCTTGGTCCCTAATTGGTGGAAATGTTTTGGAAGGATAAGAAGGTGTGGCCTTGTTGGAGGAGGCGTGTCACTGGGGAGTGGGTTCTGAGGTTTCAGAAGCCCAAGCCTGGTCCAATGTCTCAAGTCTCTGTCTCTTTCCATCTCTCTCTCTGCCTATGAATCAGGATGTAAGCTCTTAGCTACTGCTCCTGCACCAAGCCTGCCTGCCTGCCTGCCTGTCTGCCTGCTGTCATGCTCGCCTCTATGGTGATCATGGGCTAAGCCTGTGAAATGGCAAGCCCCCCCGACCACACTTAAATATTTCCTTTTATAAGAATTGCCTTGACCATGGTGTTTCATCACAGTAACAGAAGAGTAACTAAGGCAGTGTCCTTTGAAGGAGGTTCCCTAGGAGACTGTAAGACCAGTTGGTTGTCAGCTTATGTCTAGGGACCTGTAATGGTTAATCTCTTCTTTATCAACCCGACTGTATTAGAGTCATCAAATCATCATGAAAACACATCTCCGGGTGTGTCTGTGAAGGTGCTGCTGTAGACGTGGAAACAGACGGTAGACTTTTCCTGAATGTGAGGAGCACGGTGCCATGCGCTAGAGTCCCAGACTTCATGACAAGGAGAATGGGAGCTGAGCCCCTGAAGTTCAACCGCTTCCTGACTGTGGATGAAGTGTGATCAGCTGCCTCCAGCTCCTGTCACCATGCTTCCTCCCATGATGCACTGCATCCCCGCAAACTTCAAGTCTGAGCAACCCTTTCATCCTTCAGTTGCCTTTGTCACAGCAACAAGGGTAATAATTAGATGCAGGATAAGTTGTGTGGTGCCGCCCTTTTACAGGGAATTCTGATCCTCTTCCTGCTTTAAATGGGCGGATATAAACACCACTCCTCATGTGCTAGTGAGTGTACAAGTGGAAGTCAACGTTTTAGTGCCCATGCTAACGTCTCCTTAGTTTCCTTAAAGGCCTGCGTGCTTATGACGTGCTAAAGCTGTAGCCAGACAAGTTAGACTGGAATGGAGATAGTGAGTCTGCAGAGTGAGCAGTTGAGAGCAGGCTCCAGGCTAACTAGAGAGAAAAGAGCCCAATACCTCTGAAACATTAGAAGCTGAACTGTTCTCAGCTCTTTTGGGAGCCAGAGTCCTAACTACTGTAGTAAGACAGGAGGATGGAGAGAAAGTAAGATGCCTGGGGAGGGAGAGCTGTAACTGACATGTGCATGGTATGAGATTGTCTAGGTAGCATATTGGAAAAGACAGACGCCACCCAAAGCCTGAAAATTAATCAACAATTATAACAAGTTTTCAGGATGTAAGACATATTTTATGCAAAAGACAAAATACTTTTATCTATATATTGGCAATGAACAAATAGAATTTGAAATTAGAAACTACTGCTTTGTATGTGGTTTGTCTTTTATAAAACTCATTCTGAAATTCAACTTCCAATATAATGTCGTGTGTGTGTGTGTGTGTGTGTGTGTGTGTGTGTTTGGGCATAGGGAGAAGAAAGCAGAGAGAGAGAGAGGGAGAGGGGGAGGGGGAGGGGGAGGGGAGAGAGAGAGAGAGAGAGAGAGAGAGAGAGAGAGAGAGAGAGAGAGAGAGAGAATGAGTAGTGTATGCCTGTCTATGCTGTCTATGTGTACTGGTACACATTCCTAGGTGTACGTATGTGAGGGTCAGAGGTTGATGTTGACTGTCTTTTCCTGTCACTCTCTACCTTGTTTTCAGGGACAGGGCCTCTCATTGGACATGAATCAGTGAGCTCCAGGAATAACCATGACACCAGGATTACATGCCCCATGACACTAGGATTACAGAGGCACACAGGGGATGCCTGCCATTTCAAGTGGGTGTTGAGGGTTTCTCCTCAGCTCCTCAGGCTTGCACAGCACAACAACCATTTTGCCATCTGAGCCATCTCCTTGGCCCTCTATCCCCCAGTGTAATAGTATTGAGCAGTTGACTGTTGAAGAGGCAAGTCGATCGGGGTGGTGGGGCATGGATGTTCATTCTTAGGAGGTAATTCCTGTAGTTCTGAGAAGTGTGCCCTGATTACTTTGAGAGCGGGCTGTTATAATGCAGGTCAGTGTTCTTGTCTCCTAGAGGATGGGAGCAGAGGCTTCATCTCCAGAGGGCCAGACTCAAATGGTCTGGGATGGAGTCCAGGATTCTGCCATTGAGCTCATTCCATTGCAAGGGCTAATTTAGGTGCTCACCCGTGGTTGGTGTAAATGTAAATGTTACTTTTATTTCCTCAAATAAATTGAGAGATGAGAGCCACACCCAGGCTTTATGGCTACCTGGCTGAGCCCAGAGCCTTTCTAGCTATCCCTAGGCCTAGGCCTGGAAGCTGCTAGCCGTACAGTCTAGCATTCTGCAAGCCCAGACCTTGAAGGCTTCAGCTTCCAGCCTCCATCTGCTCACCTAGACCTAGAGTGTTTCAGCCTCTGAGACTTGCTGCTGAAGAAACCACTCTTTCTAGTTCCTTCTGAACTCTGGCTGGCTGGTTCAGTTCAGCTGTTCTGGCTCACACTTCTCTCCAGGACGACAGATTCAAATTGGCTTCTCTGGCTTCTGACTGAACTACTCTGTTGGAAAGACTGCCCGTGAACTCCACGAACTGGGCTGCTCTGCAATGAACTCAACTGAGCTGACTGAACTCCCCCCCCCCCTTTAAGTAGCCTCTCTTTCCCATTCTCAGGAGAGTTGGGCGTATCCTAACTCTGACTCATTCTGTCAAATCTTTCTCTGATTTGTCACTTTGTCTGTCCCTCAAAGAAGACATCACTTGCCAGAGCAGCCATATTGCTGGATTAAAGTTCCTTTACAGGCTGGGATGGAGGAAGCGGGCACATAATGCATGCTTGTCAGAATTACTCAGGGGGAGATTTCCCAAAGGGCACACCGTCCAAAGGCAGGAATCAGAGTGCAAGTGTATCGAGGGTAAATATGTAGAAAACGCTTGATTCTCAGGTACCGTCTTCACCTAAGCTCAGAACCAACGTGCACAGGGAGCTGCTTGGGTGCTGACCCAGATTGCTTGGGCTACAGCGGTGACCTCTAACCAGCCAGAGGCAATTTCTAAGTGCCCCCACACGGAGCTGGCAGGGACGGGGCAGGGCGTATGATTAGATAATGAAAGTATGTAGGTGCACACCAGGGCAGGTGGGCATGACAAAAACAAGCCCTGCTGACTTTGTAAAGTGGCCCAGGGCTGGGGTCCAGTGCCCTGTGACTGAAGCCAAGTTTAGAGGCACAAACCCAGAGCAGTTTCCAAATCGCTTGTTTTCCCCCTTACCTCAGGCACACGTGTGAGTCCTGAAACTCGCAGGTGCTACCCTGCCACCATGAAAACACCAAGTGAAACTATAGCTGGGTAGCAGAGATGACTTACAAGGCCACCCTGACTGGCCAATGGCAGGGAAGAGCAGGGGTTGGGAAGCCAAGGTTGCTGAAGGAAGCACCCGAAAGCTCTCCTTGAGCGTTTGAATAGGTCTAACTGCTCAGCAGGATAGACTTCAGAACTATTAGCTGTCTTTACTCTCTTGTCTCGTCTGTTTGACTTTCTTTGGACTGTAGAGTCCGCAGGCCCAGGTTGCTATTTGTGGCCATGTGGACTGGGGTGGCTCAACTCCCGTGACAGTGATGCAGGAGTGTGACTCATTGTCTTCTGCTGTTCAGTACAAAAGTCAGGGTCATCTGCAGTGGCTTGGCTGTATAGGGGTGGGATGGAAGAAAGTCGGTGATCTCTGGTCCAAAGACTGAAGGAATTTGCCTGGCAATTCTCTGAGGGTTTCTGGAAGTCAATCGTAAGCATTGAATGTAGGGGACAACATTGCAGGTTTGTGAGTGTGTGTGTGTGTGCGCGCGCGCACGTGTGTGACTTGCTGTTGTCTTTCTGCATGTAGGAGGAGGGAAAAGGAGTAGAGACAGTCCTCCTTGATCTATCATATTAATTTCAGATAAATACCAGGACGACCATGTGGGATAGTTCCCACTTTTGTGGATGACCCGTGCAGAAATTAGTTAACATGGCTTTACATCATTTAAAGCCGAGACAAGCTCACAGCCTGCTTTCTTACCTGGACTGCCCAGTGGAGGGCTGTTTTAAAATCCTTGTCCACAAGGGTGGGGTCTGCCCCCTTCTTCAACAGCATTTGGGTGTGTTGAGGCCGGTTGTGGAAAGCTGCCCAATGGAGTGGCGTCATCCCCTGAAATATAATGATCAGAGGGGACAGAGATGAACAGGGTTCCCAAGAGGAAACAAGATACATTCTTCGGAGAACACACCCACTGCTGTTAGTTTGTTACCATTCATTCATTAAATGGTTTGGTCAAGGGATAATTGATGATTAACCTTCTGCCAAGTTAATAGGTGCTGAGGATAGGAAAGTGAGTATAAGAATCAAGATGCCTGCCCTCATGGGGTTGAGCTGTGGGAAAATAAAGGAAGACAGACAATACATACACATGAAGGAGTCAGGGGATTTCCCTGATTGGCAGTGGTCACACAGAGTATAACCAAGGGAGCAAGGTCTATTCTAAAACAGGCTTTCATGAGACAGATTGAAGGAAGAGGCACAGCAGCACCAAGCCATGTAGCTGAGAATATGCACAAAGACAGCAATAATGGAAGAACACAAGCCCCGCCATGTCCTGCACACTGTGTGACTGCTGAGGTCCCAGTGCCTAGAACAGAGACTGTATGCATAGCTGTGGGATGAATGAATGAATGAATGAATGAATGAGTGAATGAACTAGAGAAGAGGAGAGATGAAATCCCAGAAGGCCAGTGGGAATGCTAGTCCTGCATAAACCATTGGGATTTTATTTCACATTAGCGGAAACACAGTGGTGGTTTCAAGTGGATGTTGGAATGATCTGATTTACATTGTTGGGAGGGACTTCTTGGAGAACGGGGCTAGCTGAGTCTGTCTGCTGCAGCTCAGCCTCTGAGAAACGAAGGTCATACAGATAAGGGATGGCCTGCGGCAGGTGATTTTATGCTGGGCAAGGGTGCCTGCCCTCAAGAAACAGTGGTATTTGGGAGTACGAAGGGAGGGATGGTTTCTCCCTGATCACACCTCTCACCTGCATGAAAACATTCAAAGTGAACTGAGTTTAGGATTTCCGAGGAAAGGCCAAGGCACAGAAAAGCTATGGAATTTCTCTTTTATTGCTATTCCTGCAGACAGCGTGAAGACAGGCAATAGGCCTGCCCTGCCTATCAGATGAGCTGAGTACAGGTGACAATCCTTGATCTGGTCACCCCAGAATATTTATTGATCCAGAAACTCATCAGAGTTCTTACAGCTATTATCTTACTCTATCTCCCAAACCACCTTCTGGTGTAAAGGCTACGGGGAATCTCTCCCCATGTTCCTAGGATATTTCCTGTTCTCCCAGGCCATACAATCAGACCACGTTCTAAGTGTTCTACACCTGGGTCAATCATGGAACTGAGTTGTAACCATTGGAAAATGGACAGAGGGCACAAAGACTCCCTTGAAGCCTGGTCCCCTTCTCATCTCACTGAGTGTGGAGGATGACAGGGCTGTTCCCCACAAGGGCAAAGCCCGAGACCCTAACTGAAGAGAGATTGTCAGAGAGCAGATACACCTCACCAATCAGCATCACCATGATGGGAACCAAAGTGTATTTTCTTGTGCCAAGATATCGATATTTTGTGTCACCAGAGCAGTTAGCAAACCCCGATCTCTGCCATTGACCTCTAGAAGAAGAAATAGCCCCAGTGAAGTGCTCACCTTGAGTGAGGCCAGGCTCTGAGGATGGTGGAGCACTGAGCTTAGGATGCTAAATCACCTCAGCCAGTTTCATATTTTAAATCTGTAATTTATGGTGCGTTTGCAGGTTTCAAGTTACAGCTGTCCTCTAGCACTGAGCCTCTAGAGCCGGTCTTGGGGCTGTTTAGCAAATTGATTCCATATGGAAAGGAATATTTACCCAAAGACGTTGGGGCTTGCCTATTTGACACAACTGCTGCATTTTCTCTTGGAATGTAGAGTTACTCCATGAGTTTCTGTGGGGCAGTGAGCTGTGCACAGAGAGCCTGGTCCCCAGTTGAGCATAAGCCTTGAACCCCCGGTGACCCTAAGGAACCGCAGGTGTTCGGCCACACCTCCTGGGGCCCTGGCTCCGGTCACAGCTACAGCCTCCCACAGCTGCCCCCATCCCTACCCCCTGCTCCCAGCAGAGAAGTGTGTGGCCATCAGTCATATAGGCAATGCCCCAAGTTCCTAGTATTCTGTCCAAACTCCACCCCCACAGTTACCTGGCAACAGACAGGTAGACTGGGCCCACTATAAAAGGGGCTATTTGCCCCTCCTCTTTCTCTTATTCTCTTTCTCTTATTCTTGTTCCCTTGCTCTCCCTTTCTCCTCCTTTCCTTACTCCCTCTCTCCACGCGACGGCCATGGCTGACCTCTACTTCTCTTCTCTCTCTCTTTTTCTCCCTCCCTCCTCCCCTCTCTCTCTCCCTGCTTTTTTACAACAAATGCCTTAAAACCATGGACTGCCTCTGCTCATTGGGATCGGCCACGCTGGAGCAATGGAGCAGGTCTTTCCCTAACGAGCGCTAACCTCTGTCCAGGAGGCCTCTCTGCGCTCCAGCCAACATCCAAGCCATTTGCAGAACAAGCTGCCAGGCAAGACAAGGAGTCTCATCCCTGCGGTAACCAGCCGGAGCTCTCTCCTCCCTGCCCTTCTACCTTCAGCCCGGGCCAGAGTCCATCCTCGGGCCCTACTCTGTTCTCAGCTCTTCCATGACGTCCAGTGGCATCTGAGATGTCCAAGGCTGAGAACCTGACATCTCTGGCCTCTGTGCCAGAACTGGCTCTTCTGAGGCACACAGCAGGGAACCTCAGACTGTGCGTTTCCCACCCCTGGAGTGGGGTTCTATGGCTTCTCACAGCCAGATGCCCACCTGGTGGTGCGGTGGGGGTGCATGCAGTCAAACTCCCCACTTGGGGACCCCATTTTTGACCCACATATGCACATACATGCACAAAAGCATGAATCTGTACACACACACACACACACACACACACACACACACACACACACACACCGGAAAGGAAATGTGTAATAGATAGCAAGGACTATATAGAATTATGATTTAAGCACATGGGAATTCACTGTGAAAATGTGGTTGTAAATTAAACTGCAGTTATGCAAGGCTAGCAACTGTGTCCCACTTGGACTTGCTACATTGTAAACGTTTTTCTTTTAAAACAATAAAACATCCAAGGGTAACTCCTACATTTTTTGATAAAGGAGTAAGGCAGTAAGAATGTTACTTTGTTTTAAAAGCATTTATTAGTTTATTTTGTATGTGTGTTTGTGCCAGAGCACATGTTGAAGTCAGAGGACAGCTTGTAGCTTTGGGTTCTCGCTTTCTCCGGATAGAACTCAGGCTGCCTGGCTTGCTGGCAAGCACCTTTTCCTGCTTAGCTATCTGGTCAACCCAAATGTTACCTCTGGACACCTATTTGGCACCAAGAAGCCTGTACGTGTTATCTCAATGTATTCTGACAGTGACCCCCAAGGACAGGAGTTTTAGAATCCTTTTTAAAGTGAGGAAGCCGAAGTAGACAGGTTAAGCAATTTGCCTGTGACACTGGCTGTGACACTTGGTAAGGCTGGAATTCTAATCTGTATGCCCATGGTTCTGAAGAAAATGATCTTCATTATATTGGTAGATTTCTATGCTTGGAAGGGAACTCAGTTGCTGGGAAATTGTGGTGGGTGGGTGGGTGGGTGGTGGTGTGTGTGTGTGCGTGTGTTTGTGTGTGTGTGTGCACGCGTGTTCGTGTGTGTGTGTGTGTGTGCGCACGCGCATTATCTTAGCTGACTCACTTTATGCAATGGTGGTTCTCACTAGGGAACAGGTTTGTCTCTAGGCTTCTAACAGTATAGCTAGCGACACTTTAGAAATGACTCCTTTGTTGTTTTTGAGACAGGGTTTCTCTGTGTAGCGCTGGCTCTACTAGAACTCACTCCATAGACCAGGCTGACCTCCAACCTGCCTCTGTCTCCCAAATGCTGGGATTAAGGGTGTTTGCCCCTATTGCCTGGCTAAGTTTAATATTTTAAATGTATTTTTTACCCTGCTTTCGTTGGTTAGAAAAGCAGTTAGGCATTGCCAAACCTGCATGTCCAGCAGAGTTCACTCTGAAGGAATAGTAACTAGCCTCTTCCCGTTTCCCCTTTTAAACTGAGTGTTGGGGTTAAAGGCGTTACAATTAGCCATGGCTAGAAATAACTCTTTTTTTTTTTTTTTTTTGCCACCAACTATGACTTGCCTTAACTTCCCTGAATGCTGTTACATTGTAAACATTTGTAAACTTTCAGTAAAGAGAAATTTCCTGTTGCTACTCCCCCCCTCCCCCAAGCTGAGCTAATGAGAAATAAAAATAACCCCCCTTGTGGCATTCTAAGCTTTCAAACGGGGAAGCAGGGTAAGTCACTGCTAGGCAGTCACAGGAACTGTGCAAGCCATCCCTAGGAACATTGCTTTCTCCTTGCGTCAGTTTCCATGGAGCCTGCGGGCAGTCAAGGCTGTGCTGGTGAAGGCTTTGGGGTCCATATCCAGGCAGGCTTCATTCAGGCTTGGGAAGCTGGTCTGTGCTAAGCCGCGGTAGACATCACAATGGAAATGTGAAACACGTAAATGTGGAAGCTGTGCATGGCACCAGGCTCATAGCAGGCATTCAAGATGTTTTCTAGACTTAGTGAGTTCCAGTTTATTAAGGATCTCTGGGACACAGGAAGTATGGAACCCGTTGGATGTGAGATGGCTACCTTCATCTGCTTTTCCCACTGTCTGTGTTCTTGGCTCCCTGGAGGGTTTAGTTGGACCACGGAAACATTCCAGAGGTGAAAGCTGAAGAATCAGAAACATGGTGCACAGAAGTCCCCAGATGGCCTTGGTGACATGGAATTCCATTTTTATGAAAAATAAACATCAGTTCAAAGACCGGAAGAATAATTCACACTAACTTAGGAATATAAGAACACATGTTCTTTGACAGGGTATGTCTTGAGGTCACCCTAGAGCTCAGTGCCGGTTGTAGCTGGTGGTGCACAGGATGGCCGTTGTGAAATGCCGATGAGTAACTCTATGTCCTGAGCCAGAACATTCCATTTCAACGTCTGCTTAGCTGACAGGTACTGAAAGAATCTCAGAGCTCCCTCTCTGACAACCACTGCTAACTTTTTTTTTCTGAACCAGAAATCTGACTCATGTGAAGCAATTTTACTATCACCTCTCCTTAACACTGAAGGACACAGAGAGTAATGATGATGTGAGCACACAAAGTGTCTGGCTTGTCCTAGGTGTTGCAGAGGACAGGACAATAGCAGGGAGCTGAGAGATAAGCAAAACATCTCCACACCTCGAAGGATCTAGAACTGCATGGAAACTCAGCCTCTCCCTCCTTGGTATTTAAAAACTGAATGGAAAAAAAAAAAAAAAAAGACATGACTGTTTCCTAGACATGAACTGAGAAGTTTTACTGTATATGAATTGGGCCATGAGAGAATAGGGGGTGAGGAGAGAGAGAGAGAGCAAGAGAAGAGAGAGGGTGGGTAAGAGGCAGGAGCATGCCAGGAGACCAACCAACAGGCCAGGAGGCCGGGTTTCCAAAATGGTTGTTGTTATATAGGAAAGAGAAGCTGGGGACAGGGAAGGGGAAACCCCGCCCCTGGTAGGCAGAGCTTTAGGGTAGGGGGCGGGGTGAGAGATGCTGGGAGGAGCCACAGGTACAGCGTGAGAGCTAACCAGCACCTACTTTGATATATCAACAGGCACCTCAGCCTTTTGTCCCTGGTTTCTTTGAGGTCAAACAAAAATTCACATAATATTAACTCCCCAGTCACATGTGGGCATTCCCCACAAAGTTATAGAGCATCCCTCAGGGGGGGAAAAGGTTAGAAATGTATGTTGTTCTCTATTTTATTTCACTTCTACTTGGAAGAAACAAACAAAAACAAAAACAAACAGACAAACAAAACAAAACAAAAAAAGAAAGAGAAAAAAAAGAAAAAACCAAACCAAACAAAAACATAAAAACCAAACTCCTTCAGATAAGAAAGATCTGTAAATTGATTCCCTATCTTTGCCTTGGAGTTTCCTAGTCTAGAAAACCAGCTAACGTCACAATAGCCAAAGGTTACAACTGGAGATTAATAACTGAGGTTGGGTCTTAGTACTGGAGACAGTGACAATAACGTCGTGTTTCAAGAACCCTCTCTCCGTAGAGTTGCCAAAGTGATGCAGCCACTAAAAATCTCCTTAGAATGGAGATTTCTGTAGTGTAGGTCAGACACTACTGTAAGGGAAAAGTTAAAGATCATAGAGTAGAGGCAAACTCTAACAAGAACAAAATAAGCAGAGGCTGGGCATGGCGGCGCACGCCTTCAGTCGCAGAATTTGGGAGCCAGAGGCAGGCGGATCTCCTAGTTTGAAGTCAGCAGAGCCTACACAGTGAGTTCCAAGACAGTCTGGGCTATGTGGAGACACTGGAAAACAAACAAACAAACAAACAAACAACAAAACAGACAAGCAAAACAAAAGGAGCGAGACTAACACTGTGTTTATTTTTTCAACAGAATCAAACAGTCCCACTCTTCAGGACTTGGTGAATCACAAGAGCAGAAAGAAAACTCTAACAACACTCAGCAGGGACTTAGCAAATACTATACAGGCAGGGGAGGCTAAGTAGTTCATTCAATGCCCCAAGTGGCTTTGGAAGATTTTTTTCTTTGAATGACAGCTCACTAGAGTAGCAGTTACAGCCATGGGTAGAAATGAGGGTAGAAATGTGCAGGGTTGCATCAGAGAACTAAGCCTCATCCTCCCTGAACATCTTTTCAACAATGAACATTGGCAACGACTTAACGGTTGTCAACAGAACGGTTGCTAACAGAACTAGATAGCTTGTCACACAGATACTTCCGTCTCACCTCAGTGACCACAGACACCTCACAATGTCTTTGCATACATCACTACTTCAGAATTGTAGATGTTGGTCCCTACGTCAAATCTTATTTAATGCACCAGTAGAAAGTTTGTGTAAGTCAGACCTAGTATTGAGGTCCGGCAATCCCAGGCATTTAGGGGACTAGTAAATTCAAGGACAGCTTGGGCTATCAAAGTAAATTCAAGACTGGCTTTGTCAATCTAATGAGATTTTACTTAAAAAAGGGGGGGTGGAGGAAGCTGGGGATATAGCTTAAATATGCTAGACTGTAGGTCCTATGTATGAATATAGGTTCAGTACCCAACACCTCAAAAAAAAGTAGTTCACTAAAAAAAATACAGCTTGCATACCATTATTATCAATTTGCTCTTTAAAACATTCTGATAACTATATTTCAAAACAATTGATTACTTTTGTAATCCTATATATTTTTTGTGTAACTTCTGGTGTTCTGCTGACCAGAGATCCACAGGCCTCAGCATCAGGCAAAACCATCCATGCAGCAAAACACGAGTAAGAATTTCCTGCTCTCCAGGCTATAGGACATTTTGGAAAGATGTTAACTGATAGAAAATATTATTTTGGGGGAATAGATGATGGAAATAACTAATGGTACCTAGAACTGTCTTTTGTGAACTATGTAATTGAGTTAGGTAACAAAACAAAGAGGAAAGGGACGTTAGTGTAAAAGTAGCATGAATTGCATGACTTTTCTTGAATTAAACATTTCTGTTTCTTTTGATAATGTGTATTTATATGTAATGTGTGTATATATGATGTATATCATATCAATTAAGATAAATTATTGCATATATACACCAGTTTTAAAAATATTTGTATGATTATTTTAAAGTATGTGTGTGTATGTGTTTGTGTGTTTGTGTAAGAGAGAGACCGGCATTCAGTATCTGTGGCAGTCAGGAAATTCAGTCCCCTGACGCTGGATTTAGGTGATTGTGAGTCACCCTGACACGTGTTCTGGGAACTTAACTTGAGAGTCCTGAAAGAATAGTACATACTCGTAATCACTGAGTCATCTCTCCAGTAAAACACACACATACACATGTGTACACATACATCTACACACGTGTAAACGCACACACACACACATACTCACTTTGATATCTACTATGTGTGAGTTACTGAGATAGAGTCAAGGAGTACAAAGATGAAAGAGACATTATCTTCAGAAACTTATGGAGTTTGGGGATAGGGGATAGAGGGACTTAAGGGCTCTTAAGCAGGAGTGACTTTACTCCACTTTAAACTATGGTCTGTTGTAGTGTAAAGTTTTGGGGTATTTAGATGCTCTACACTTGCCTTCTGTTAACCATCAAGCCAGATGTCTAGAATCAGGGACTATTTCTTCTGATTTCACTTTTGGGCGCACACTGGCTAGAGTTACGTACTAGGAATGCGGAAGACGGGACTGGTGCCGTGGATCACATCCAGAACTTCACATCTGCTTTTGCAAGTTGAATTTTTTTTTCAGAGTGCTGTTATAACTGGTATTTGGATTATGAGGCTGTTCCTAAAAAATGTACTAATGTTAAATCATGCATAAGATCAACACTGCATCCTAAATACCAGGCATGCCGGTGCTTCTCTGCCTGGATGCACGCAGAGTTCTAACACGGATGCCAACAGCCCACAGCCCCTCCTGATGGGGGGCTCCTCCTGTAAAAGCTAAGATGAGAGGAGGAGAGGCTAGATTCCAGCCAGCCAGACACTTGATAGCTCCCTCTCTGAACTAAACACACCTCCATTGATCCTTCTGAGAGCCTTCTAGACTACCTATGCAAAGGACAGCTGACCCATCCAGCCTTTCCCACCATGAGCAGTGTGGATAGCATCTAATGAAGTCAACTTGCAATCAAACAGCCTAGTAAGAATAAAACAGGAAAAAAAAAAGCTGATCACTGGAATAGAATAAAGAGTTGAGAAATGAAACCACAGACAAACTAAGAAAAAATTTAGTCCTCTGTAATTAGGTTTCCCAGGGTAGATAGGCATTCTTAAACAAAAAAAAAAGTACCCAAATCAAAATCAGACACAGGAAAAACCAATTATCTCAATAAATTGTATTCACAAGTTTGTGAATATGCCACTGTGAATAGTTCAGCAAACTGGAAATATATTTTAAACCTAGCCAAGACAAAGTAACAGCATTCAGAATATATAAAACAACAAGAAAATGACAAGCACCCCTGTAGATTAATGGAAAGGGGATGCAAAGAGGTAGATCATGAAATGCATGGAAGACGCAGTCTCAAGTGATGAATGCAAATATGTATAACTCAACAATGCTTGGAGAAGACGCTACTTAGTCTATTGACCAAGCTATATAAATTGGTGTTTTGGGAAACAAGTAGGCAGTATGTATTAAACTAAAAATGAACATGCTATTACCCAGAAATAATTTTTCTAGAGAAAGTCTTCCATAAGGGACTCAAGGAGACTTGCATAAGACTCCATCTTTAGATTAGTGTTAGGATGGTTGAAAAACTGGAGGCAACCTGAGTATCCATTCACAGGGGAACAGAGAAATAGACCAAAGTGTTTTCCTAGTGTGGGCAAGATTGCTAGCCATGAACATGGAGAGCTGAAAGAATAAACTCAACGAACAACACACAGAGTGCCATACCTTCTGTGTCCTAGTCTGGTTTCTATGACTACATGGGAAGATGGGGTAGGTAACATGATTACTTGGAGGCCCGTGTAGTGGGCTGGAATTAGTGAGGGAGGGGCTTTCTAATATTACGTGTAGCATTGAAATTACTGAATAGAAAGAAAATATGAGTATATAAAAACTGGACCCCAGAAGAATTGTTTCAGGTCATGAACTCACATAGGACAATCCCTAAAATGATACCCATTTTCTTGACATAAGAGCATCACATTCTAGTTTTTAGAATTTTTTTCAGAAATTATTTTCCCCTTTCTTCTTTTCATGACTCTTCCCATCTGTGGGCTTCATATCCATGAATTCAACCAAATGAGGGTTGAAACTATTTGTGAAGATCAGAAGCCCTAATCATGCACAGACTTCTTTCCTGTCATTAAACGGTGCCGTCTAACAACTGTTACACATCCCTTGCAGTGCCTCAGAAATTTATTGCCATCACTCTTGAGATCTGAGGTCTGAGAAAAGATGAGCATAAGTTATTGGCAAAACTACTGTTTTATAGACTCGAACTTCTGATTGTTGGTAGAGCTCAGGGCTAGTTCCCCATAAATACAGAGATCTGACTCTATATTAAATTTGCATGGGTTCATATAGATGCACACAGTATGGAAAACACGGGTTTGGAAACATTAGAGGAACCATTATGTGTAACTTAAAAACCATTTTGTGTGACTTAGAGTAAGCCTGTAAGCCTGCCACCAAGAAGCTCCGGCAAGAAATAGAAGCAAGTTCTAATGTGTTAATGGAGCAGCCATGTACCATCACAAAGTGACAAATTGATGTGTTCGTGAACTAGCCCCAAGCTGTGAACCCTGATAACTCCCAGTGAAATGATACACAACTTGGAACTTGGGAAATGATCTCTAAGATCTTACTGCCATGCACCCAAGACAGGGCTTCCATAGCCTCTGTGTTGATGATACTCATCGGCAGAGGACCTGAGGCTGGCCTCTGTGTGTGGTCCTGGCTCCAGTGACCTTTGAACTTCTGGCGCGGTTGCTGAACTCACATATATCTGCTCAACTGCTAGCATTAGCCATTGGCCAAGACCTAAAACCTGCACCAGTGCTGTGCTGCTGGCCACCCACAATGAAGGACTCTACTGCGGAGGTGGGTTGAGCTGGCAAAGCTCCTGAAGTGTCCTCACCTTAGAAAAATCCCCAGTCACATCCTTCAGTAATAGTTCCTGCCCAACCAATGGTTCCTTGCTTGGGGAGATGTCTGTAGCATAGTATTATAAGGGTGTGGATAAACCAAGCTAAATTTGAAAGACAAATGTTGTGTGGCCATCCTAACTGCCAAGGTACCTCACTGCCCACAGGCCACACTCCTGTTTCTACAATAGGAAAGCTAATTAGAGGGTCGTTTCAGTTGGATGCAGACCTGCCGAGACACTGGTTTAAGAGGAAACTGTGACATTGGATAGAACATATCACCTTTAAGACTACTGTTTTCTCAGCTTAGAATTTGGTTGGTCAAAATGCTGCTGTGATAGCAAGGGAGATTTTTGTTATTGTTGTTTTGAGAGGATCTCTCTATGTAGTTCTGGAGTTTGATATATACACCAGGCTGGTCTTGAACTCACAGAGATCCTCCTGCCTCTGACTCCTGAGTTATCCTGGGATCAAAGGCATGCACCACTCTGCCTCTCAGTTGTTTGTTTGTTTAAACAGAGATCACTTTGCCTGAAGAAGAACCAGAGGTCTTTTAAAGATCTGTGTTCATCTCGGCTTCGGTGGGTGGAGTAGGGCGATGGAGAACTATGATTTGCTTGGGACACTACTAGTTCAGCTTCGAAGTAGCCAGAGTTGGAATCTGGCTTTAGAGTATGAATGGCTGAGTCACCAGCTGCCTAAATAAGACCCACTTTGAGGTAGGGGAAGTGGTTGGTAGCTAACTTAGGGTCTAGACATCCCCAGCGTGCAGACGCAGCACTCTGCTTCACACGTGGGCACAGACTGATCAGTGCACCCATCTTGACCCTGATTCTCCTTTTTAAAGCGGAAGTCCAAAAAAGTGCGCTCCTGTCTTCTGAGGTTTGCCTTTGGGTCATTGAAGATCTGTGGAGTGTAGACAGTGTGTGACCCCACAAATCAGGGAGAGGTTCAACCTCAAACCCAAGCTGCAAACAGGGGCTTTTGGGTGTGGTCATCAGGATGATCAGCGAGAGGCCTTTGATGATAGGCTCAAGACATCTGAGGGCAGAGATGTAAACCAGGATGAAGCTATGAGGGCCTGACTCCTAACTCAATGTCTATGACTAGCTGGGTCTATCAAAACCAGTCTAGTGTGAATCTTGTGTATGCATGACTTTACTCTAGACTTTTCTCAATATTACCGACCCTTCTTACTGAAGGGTAACTTAGCCAAGCATATGTTTATATAGAAAGCCCACTAAGGGCCCCGGGGTCTTTCAGTTGGATTTGGGATGCTTGTAATAGAAATCTATTAGTTGATGAAAATCAGCCCTGGTCCTTGAACAACTTGACATAGGTATAGTAAATAACTATAAGAAACCCTTTAGCTGCTCTGGGGCAACACTGAAGGGTCTGACCTGGAACTCTGTTCAAAGATGAGGACTGCTGACTCAGAAGCCTTCTGCAAGGCTGCCTTAGCAATGTGAAGGAAAGCAACAGTCGTGATTAACAAGGACTAGCAATGCTGACCTGGAACTATTTTGTCTGTCCTTCTAATTCAGAAAAAAACACATCTGAACCATTGCTTGTTATTTACATCTGAGTGGGGGGCACTCTAGAAGACAGGAGAAGGAATGCCCAGAGGGAAGTAACAAAATTTCAGTCATATAATTAATACACCCAAGAACTCAATGCAAGAAAAACCTCTTCATGGTAGAGCCTGCTCACACCCGGCATGCTAGAGCTCTGTCTGAAGGTAGGAGAAGAGAGGCTTGCCCACTAGAGGGGTGTGCAAAGAATGTCTTCCATCCCCACATGCAGAATGTGGCTGGGGACAGTCGACTCACCTCTGTGTCTTGATGGTTGATCTCACTGAGGCTGGACTGCTGCAGCAGGACTATGAGGAGCCTGTTGGGAAGGACAGAGTGGATCAACAGCCCGGACAGCCAAGGGTGCTCTGAATGGATACTAAAGCCCAACACCATGGGTGGAGTTGGAGGCCTCCGAATGAAACAAGGTCCTTCCCATCTATCCGAGAAAAGGAGCATGGGAAGCCGTTAGCAGGAAAAACAGAGGAGCACACCTGTCTACTCCAGCTTCTTGCCATTCTAGTGCTCCTGGGGATGAAGGCGAGGCAAGACATCGAGCCTTTAGCCTCACTCTCTGTCACCCACATAGTACTTCAGTAGCCAACATCATGTGCTGCCTGGCTTTTATTCCTTTGCATAACCACACTCGGGGTGCTTGTGTTTACATCTCCACACACTGGTAACACAGGGACATCTGAGCAGGCAGTGACAGGATTCATCGAGCAACAACAGCCAGTGATTCTCAAGTTCAGTCTCACTGCCCTGAACTTGGTTGTCTGAGGTCAATACTCCCTCCATGAGATAGAGGCGGTTGGTGGCACTGGTTCAAGGGCCAGGCTCTGGAGCCAGACAGTCTGGGTTCACATGTCAGTCCTGCCAAACTCTGTGCTCTGAGCCAAGTTGCTTACCATCTTTGTGCCTAAGCTTCCTGTCTTTGGGAGCAATAAGTGCTGGTCTCACAGCTCATGGAGGAGACTAATTGAGATAATATGCTGAAGCATGTAGAATATGTCCAAAAGACAAACATACTATTTCCAGAAACATTAATCTCAGATTTTCGAGCCGTGGGCCCCATCTCTGAACCACCAGGAGGATTTTAAAAGTCACAAACAGCTGGACTGGACTCAGTGGGTCTTGGAGAAGCCTCATCGGCACAGTAGAAAAGCACCTTCCCAGGCCAGGCCAGTAAACAGCCCTGTTTGGAAACCTTTGAGAAGGTGCTGGCAATTGCTCAGTGAACTCTGATGATGAGAGCTGAGAACATGCAGGCAGAGAGGCTCAAGTGATTTTTATAAGGATTATTTGAAAAAGAAAGCTGTTTAGTTTTATTCTCCAATCCAACTTTTCTTCTCTCTCTGTGTATGTTCTATGTGTTCATGCGTCCTCTGTATGTACATATTTATGTTCATGCCTGTGCGTGCATGCATGCACATATTCGTATGTGTGTGCATGTGTACATGTGTGAATATGTGTGCACATGCATTTTTGTGTGTGTGTATGTATGTGTATGTATATGTATATGTGTGGAGTGTGTATGTGTGTATGCACTTGTGTGCATGTGTGTGTGTGTGTGTGTGTGTGTGTGTGTGTATGTGTGTATAGGACAGGGGTGGATAGCAGGTGTCTCCCTTAATTGCTATTCATCTTTTTTCTTATTTTGACAGGGTCTCTCACTGAGCCCAGAGCTCACTGATTGTCCAGGCTGCCCTTGTCAGTGATCCCCAGAGTTTCTCTTGTCCCTGCCTCCTCGTCCCCAACGCTGGGTTTAGATGCCAGTTGCCATGATTTTCTGTGCATCCTAGGATCCACACTTGGGTCTCTGTGCTTGATGGAAGTCATCTTTCCAGTCCTTCTACCGGGTTTTCACTCACCTCAGCTTAGATAACATCTCAAACCCTAAGCATTCAATCACTACCAACAAGAGAGGAAAAGGATGCTGGACCATTCATACTGCTTTCGGAGTAGACGCCGTGCAAGGAAGGTTTGAATAGGGATGAGATCGTCCTATAGATGTGGAATGGCTTGCGAAGCCTGGGTTTGAGTCTAGCTTTTCCATTGTCTTTGGGGGAGCTAAGCTGCTGCTGGAGCTTAATTCCCACCTCACTGCTGAGTGACCTCCCTATGCATAACAGCAGTGGAGCGAAAGGTTCAATGGCTGTAGCAGGCTGAGAATTCCTTGCACAGAGGTTTGAAGGAATGGGCTAAGACTGTGAGCAGAGCCTCTCTTTTACACTTTCTGAATTCCAGATTCATTCCTTTGTCTGATAGGTAGTCATTATAAAAATAATTGAATTGGGGTGACGCTTTCCGTTTCTGTAATTGTCTCGCCTCTGGGTCTATTTCCGTTCTGGCTGCTTTATGGATGGGAGTGAGACTGTTGCCTCTCTGTGTCCCTCTCTAGTGGTCGCTTGTAATCTCTAGCGTCCATTTGGTTTGCAGTGGGTGTCGACATGGGAGTCAAGAGATGAGCTAAGGCAGTGGTTCTCAACTTTCCTCACGCTGTGACCCTCCTGTTGTGCTGACCCCCAACCGTAAACTTGTTTTTGTTGCCACTTCATAACTGTATATCTGCTACTATTATGAATGGTAATGTAAATATTGGATATGGAGGATATCTGATATGCGATCCCCAAGGGGTCACGGCCCACAGGTTGAGAGCTGCTTAGCTGGAGCCAGTGTTGCTCTCTCAGCTAGCCCCAAGGTAAATGTCTCCTCTGCACTCAGACAGGTTTTCCCTTGTGGATGCATTGGAATGGCTCCCAGGAAAGTGAGGCGCAGGGAAGACTGGAATAAGGGTAAACAGAGAAAGAGCCCATGTCACAGCCTGGGTGGCCCCAAGATTGTGAGATGAATCCCTGTCACCATGGGCTTCTCACATTCTTTCTCGATGCAATCCCTGGCTCTGGGGTTGACCTTCGAAGATGACATTAACCAAGTGTCCACACGTAGGATTTGGTGGTCAGTGGGAGGAACAAATCAGATTAGCTTCTGGCAATGAATGATTCCTTGACCCCTTTAGATGAAGGGGTGGGAAAATTTTTCTGTTTTTTTTTTTTGAGAATGTAAGTTTTGTTTTGTTTTGTTTTGTTTTGTTTTGTTTTGTTTTGAAGCATAGGCTGGCATCAAAGCTGTGGTTCTTCTGCCTCAGCTTAGGACAACAGGTGTGTGTCACTGTGCTAGGTACTGCCAGTTTCACTGGACTTTCCTTGGTTGCTACCTTTTAGAACCTCCTGACTTCTCTGTCTGAAGGGACAACCTATGCTCTTTAACTATTTGATTTTGAAGTCTTCAAGACTCATTGGTCTTCAAAGTTGGTCACAAATATCCAGATGAAGAGCTCTCCCTCTCCTCCCTCTCCCTCCCTCTCTTCCCCTCCCCTCCCTCTATTTCCCTCCCCCTCCCTCTCTTCCCCCTCCCCCTCTCTGGCATGGATTCCTTGTCCCCTTTAGATTAAAAGGTGTTATTTTTTTCTGCTTTTTTGGGAGAATGTTTGTTTTTGTTTGTTTGTTTTGGGGGTTTGTTGTTTGTTTGCTTGGTTGGTTGGCTTTTAGCATCTTGCCATGTACTTCTGTCTGGCTTTGAACTCGTAGGGACTATAGGTTGCCATCTCTTTCTCTCTTCCCTGAAACTCACCACACTGCTGGCTAAAGCCACCACAAAGCATTCCTGCGATTCAGCCTGAACTAGAGATTAGATATTCTCTGTGAAGTCTGCTGACCCCTTGCTGTCCTGTGGTGTGGAGGTCATCTGACTTGGTCACCATCGGCTTCAGCTCTGGGACACTTGCTGGCCTCAACCTTGTTCTCCTAGAGTTCCAGCATGATGCTATGGTGGCTAGAAACATTTCTTCTGACATCCCCACTGGAACCTGTTCAAATTGCCTGCGATCTCAGAGCAGCAGCTCCGGGCCACTACACACCAGGTATCAGGACAGCAAACAAGGATCCCCAGCACCTGTCTTCTCTCACCTATGGCCATGACTGAATAACAAGAGATAGAGGACTGCTATTAGAATCCATGCTTCCTACCAACAATCCAGGGGCCTTGGACAAGTTATAACATTCTTGGAGCCTCATATGTACACTGCATCCTGCCCTTAGCCTATAGAGAGATTCAGGTTCTCTGGTTTGCATCTCTATATGTACAATGAAGAACATACCTTCTAATTCCTCAAGATTCGCTATAATTTTAAGTGAGTTAATGCTTATGATGAAGTCACTCTCATGTGCCCACCCCTAACTTTTCTATATTGGTTTATTTAAAAACAAACAAACAAGCAAACAAAGACCTTGTCGAGTCTTGTCTTTTCTGGGTCTTGTCTGATCACCCTCAGGTGATTCAGGGGGCAGCAGGAATCAGCTAAAGACATCATAGGAGCAGTTTCTTGACCCTGCAGGCTCCCAGCCCTGCAGCTCAGTGATGGCAATGAATGGAGATGCTCCCCCAAACCAGCCACCTCCCCTTCCTGTCCCTAATGCCACCTGGATGCAAGAGTGTGCTATACTGAAATATCCTCATCAGGCTACAGCATTAGTAACTTATAGGATCCCAAGGTAGGGAAACCTTTTGGCTGTAGTCAAGAGTGATGAAAAGATCCAGAACTGCTGGCAGTGTGGCAGTGGGGGAGAGAGGGATGAAAAAGAAAAGAAAAAAAAAATCTGCCAGTTACCATGGAGACCATGAAGCAGTCCTTCAGAGCCTGGTGGATTCTTCCAGAGAAAAATGTTTCTTGCCTTTCAGTGCTAGCGCCTACAGGGCTGTACAAACACAATTCTGTCTCTTTGAGGCTTTGTCCAAAGGATCCTGTCCCCACTTTTACCCAGTCAAGGGCACAAGGGAAAAAGCTCAAGAGAACTGAAAGGGAGAAAACTTGGGTTTGTTGAGAAGCTGAGAGCTCAGAGCAGGCACGGCTCCTCTGTGTTTGTCGGGCTAATGTATAAATCAGATATCCCTGTGTCTGCTCCAATCCCCACTGCCCTGGCCCTTAGCTGAGGATGTGAATGCAAGCCAATCAGAGAACCTGAATCTCTCTGTAGGCTACAGGCAGAATATAAGCGTCCCTCTGGACTGTTTAAAAGCAGCTTCAGTCTGAGGCTTTCTTGTTAATAGCCTCCAGTGAGTGTCACATGGGAGGAGCATGCTGTTTGAAAACGTAAGGGTCAGCAGATTTTTAAGCCAGTGTAAACAGCTTTTCTCAAGGTCTCTGGGAGGGTGGCTGTTCGTACTGCTTACTAATATGAAGAAAATACAGATGGATCTGCACTCACAAGTTGCAAAGGGAGTTTCTGGTGGAACTGAATAGCCTGAGTTCAATTATGCAGTCCCAAAGCAGTCTGTTTCCTTGAGTTTACACAACCGGGAGTGGATGTTCTTATCCCAGCATCCTTTGCAGTGAACAGGTATTGCATGATGCTACAGGGCTGTGTGCACAAATAACTGTGTGTTTGCATGTACCCTCTGCAGACCTGTGTCAAGGTGGGAACTGGTGGGGTGGCAATAAGGGATCCTAGTCTTTAGCGCTAGCATGAGATTGATATTCATGTCTGTCTACAATCACACACACTCAGCCTTAATGCTTTCTGAACACAATGTATTAGGTACCGTGATCAGTACTATGGCTAATAAATTTTCCTCTAATTCTGCCTCTCCTTACTTTCTAGAAAAGAAACTTATCTGCCTTGACATAGGAACTTGTCCAAGACAAAGGGGTTGGTCAGATGAGGCCAGATTCAAGTTTAGCCTGACTCCCCGCCACTCTTGACCTCAACCTAACAAGGATCTTAGGTGACATTTGGTTACATAAATAAAAACAAGGTGAGTGAAGAAATTAGTCAGAGAAAACCGGGGCAGACGATGGGAAGAAAAGATGACCTACAGACCTGTGTGTGTCATAGGCAGGTTTCAAACTGAGGTTTGAACTTTCTAAGCACAGAAAGTGAGACAGTGGATCATAAACCACACCACAGCGTTCCTATAACACAAATCCCATCTGATTTCTCTGGAGAAGCGGAGCCAAGCTGCCCTTAGCGAAACTTTTTTCCTGTGGTTTCTTATATAGGACTTTTGAAGATGCTGTAATGAATAAAATATGATCTGATTGTGAGCCAGTAAATTGTGTAAGGCTGTTGTTTCTCATAAGGCCTGGCAACACAGGCCAAGGGCTTGCCGATAAAATATGATCATTACAATAAACTCTGCAAGGCCCACAGTGGCAGCTCTCAGGAGGACAGCAGATTCATCGGGCAGGTTTTCCTCATGTGTGTCAGTTTGTTCCCGTATTTGTCACAGTCCCTCATCTGTGAAGTGAGGATACAAGTATGACTTTGTATGTGGTGTATTACATGGGTCAGAATTGAGAACGCTCTATGAATTTTGCTCAGAGCATGCTCGTAACAGTATCAACCTCCACATCACCATGATCTTCATCTTCATCACCACTATTATCTGCTGTTAATTTAAGTCAGACCTAAGCACTCGCTATGCCTGTCTGAGGTTATACCTATGTACAGCCTGGTGAGATGGCTCGATGGGTAAAGATGTTTCCTTCCAAGTCAGACGACCTAAAGTTGACCCCGAGAACTCACAGGAATGAAGGAGAGAACTTCTGAAAGTTATCCTCTGGCTCGCCATGTGCATTGTAGACACACACACACACACACACACACACACACACACACACACACACACACACACACACAAAATAAATAAATGAGTGCTTTTATTTTAAAAGTCATGTCCATTTAAGAAACTCGGCTCACATGCCTTAATGGAAGAGACGTGGCTTCTCCAGTGCAGTTGCAATGTTGGAAGATGCCTACAAAGCCAGACAAGGTCTCTTTCCTCAGAAAGCAATGCTAAGTGGATGCGAATGCTCAAACAGGTGGCTGCAGCCCAACTCTGTGACTTGGTTAGTTACTGCTTCAAACACCTAAAGCAGATGCAACTCTGCCATAAAACTTCTCAGTAAAATAACCACTAAGTATCTCATTTTTATCACTTTACACTCAGGAGGAAGCTTTTAGGATAAGCTGCTTCCCAGAGTGTCTGCAGGCAACTCAGCTACTTTATTTGCTGTCTATAGGTTGGTAAGGGTTTGACCCAATCCATTTTGAAGAAGACTAACACAAAACACTGCTTTCAAAATACTTAACGACAGCTTTTGGATTTCAATAGTTGAGCAGCATCGTAAAGCAGGATTTAACCATTCAGAATCAACTATCCCTTTACAAAAAGAAACTATCTTTAGCACATAGACGGAGGTTTATCGTTCTGGATTAAACTCATCAGAGGATGTTGGCTGGGTCATCAGGTATCCAGAGAAGAAAAAGCCTCAACTCTTTGCTTTCAAAGTTCTACCTATGTAGGATAGATCCTACAGTGTTTAGAGATACTGCGGTCTACGATGTCCATGGAGCTAGGTGGCACTGGTGCATACCTTTCATCCTAGCACGTGTGTGTGTGTGTGTGTGTGTGTGTGTGTATCAGGTTTATCTCTGAGTTGGAGGCCAGCCTGGTCTATAGAGTGAGTTCTAGGACAGCCCGAGCTACACAGAAAAAAAAAAGCTGTCTTCAAAAAAGCCAAAAACCAACCAACCAGCCAGCCAACCAACCAACCAACCAACCAACCAACCAACCAACCAACCAGCCAGCCAGCCAGCCAGCCAACCAACCAACCAACCAACCAACCAACCAACCAACCAACCAAACAGCCAGCCAGCCAGCCAGCCAGCCAGCCAGCCAGCCAGCCAGCCAGCCAGCCAGCCAACCAACCAACCAACCAACCAACCAACCAACCAACCAACCAGCCAACCAACCAACCAACCAAACAACCAACCAACCAACCAAACAACCAACCAACCAACCAACCAAGTCTATGGAAAAGGACATGCACTTGAACAGGGTTTCAACTAATTATTTCAATGGTTGAACCTAGCTGACTCAACTGATCTTGAATGTAATTTTGCTTAACTGACTTGAGGTGTAGATGACAGAGAGAACTTGTCATCGAAGTCTGAGTTCATCATTTCTGGCTCGGAATCACCAGAGGCAGAGCGATTGCCCTCCCAGGATTGTCTTTCCTGAGGTTCATTCTATTGAAGTGTGTGCAAATGACTAGCCCTTTTTAATGGAAGAAGAACAGATGTGACCGGTGACATTTGCCTGAGGTTTTGCAAGAATGAGCAAGGTATCTCTTTGCCCATCACCAGGTTAAGTGAGGGACATTCTGTGACCTTTGAGGATGCTAGCATTACAAGAGGAGAGGTGATCGGGTCCCTGAATCACCAGTAGAGGGGAACCAGCCACCACCTAGCAGCACTGACCTTTGGGCTGTGAAGTAAAACTTGAGTGTGAAGTGCTTGAAGTGCTCAAACTTTGGGTTTTATTTACTGCAATAACTATAATTACCACAACTTAAGTGGGCATTTATCTTTCAGAATACGTAGCTTTTAAAATTACTCAAGAGGCAGATAAAGTCACTTAAGTTCAGTAATCAGGGCAGAATAATTCTTGCAGGGAATGTTTTTAAACTTATTTTCTCAAGATCACTCCTGCAGAAACAGTATACTTCTATGACTAAACATTTGTACAAGCTGTCGAAATGAAGCCTTTTCCTCCCTTCCTTTCCTCTCTCTCTCCTTTCCCTTCCTTTTCCCTTTCCTTTTCTGAAAACAGACCATTTGCTTACCTATGATATTTACTGATAGTTAATGGTCTGGGCTTGCTCAAGGCTTTGAGTAAATTCTGTTATTTCTGGACGTGGTCCAAGATAACAAGCAGCGAGCCTCAGGGATAGACCTGGAATTTCCCAAGCCTTTTACTTTCTATAAAAATGACTGAAGAAATCCTGTTATTCCCCCGCCACACCCAGACACCCCGCCTAGAGGATGGTTTAACCCCTTCAGCTCCACAGAGCTTCAGGTCTTCATTCTGACCCTGGGTGCTTAAGAATGAGGCAAACAAACTATCCCCCAGTGCTGCTGGTCAGGGCCTGGGACTGGGAGATGCTGAACTACTACTAAAGGCATGTGGTACGCGACAGAGTATGAAGGAAGCGCCAAGCGGCATCATTGCCGTTTGTAGTAGAAAATGTCACCAGCTGCCATAGGAGCTTTCAAAATGATGGAGATTGAAGCAGGAGGGAAGTAAGGCTGGAGTTTAAGGTTACTCTAGAACATTTAGTGTGGTCCTATCTACAAACCATGAGTAAGTCTTCTTTTTATCAGCCACTGAAGGGTAGGCCCCATACCCTTCTCCTGCAAAGCCTTTTCCACCTGGCATGCTATGAATTGCTCACCTCACATCAGGCTCTGCAGTGGCAGCGTGCAGAGGTAGGCGGCCATTTTTATCTGGGATGTTGTGCTTGGCACCGTTTCTGAGCAGACTCACACAGCCTTCAAGCCAGCCCTGAAATAGCAATGGCATTGTTATATATCACAGCCACACAGAACACAGGCCAACATGCTTTCTATAGGTCTTTTTCATTTCGTTTTGCTTTCGTTGTTTTTGCCTTTGTTTCTTTCTTTCTTCCTTCCTTCCTTCCTTCCTTCCTTCCTTCCTTCCTCTCTCTCTCTCTCTCTCTCTCTCCTTCCCTCCCTCCCTCCCTCCCTCCCTTCCTTCCTCCCTCCCCCCCCCCCTCTCTTTCTTTCTCTCTCTTTCTCCCACTTCTTTGGTTTGGCTAGCAGCATGTTTAAGTTGAAACTATTAAGGACTACAGTTCCAACTCTGGCAGCTGAGCAGAGAAAGTCTGGGCTTCACGTTCCCAGTTTTCAGTATGATTGTTGCCCTTCCCTATGCAGACAGACGCAGGCGCTATTCTCCTGACTCTCCTTTCATGTCCAGAGCCACTCATTGGGATTCAACTGCCTCACGTGTACTGCTCTGGTTCTCACGGGCCAAGGACAGCATGGGACAGGCTGTGGTCACCTGCCCTGGCCTCCCAGCGTGTGGCTTAATCTCCAACTCATACATATCAACTGTCTGAGTTGGATAAAAACACCTGCTTCAACAAACTAGACTTCAATGCCACCTCTGTGTGTCCCAGAAACATTCCTGTGTCAAACGTGTAGGCTTTCATTCTTTATTATTTTATATCCCTTTTCTAATGAGTCAGCCTCATTGTGTTTACACATGTAACCCACACACTCTGCCAGTAGCTGAGACTCTAAGGCTAACATCCTGAGTTTCTGACATGAAGGTATAACTAGTGTTCTCCAAGGGATGGAAACCCATTGCAAGGTTTTATGGGCCTACCTATTTCCTGGGAAGCAGGGTGAATTCCCTGAATTCTAATTGTACCAACTGAAACTTATATTATCACCTTGCTGGCTAGCATTTCTGACTGGGCCGTTTTTTCTTGCTATCTTATGTTAAAGGACAGGAGTAACCTGAGGCTAGCCCTGCCCAGATTTATACTGCTTGCTTAGTTTACACTTCTTTAACTGATCCAACACTGTTAATAACCAAGTTTTATTCTCATTCCTAAACTGAAGGTCTCCTACATTTATCTACAACCCTTGTGCTTCTTGCCTGCTTATAAGCAGACAACTAAATAGCTGAACTTCTCATTGAGAGGAGTGATGTGACAACCTCTTATCCAAAAGCAGCATCTCTTTTCCTCTATTTGTATATAGTCAAGCCTAGAGATGCCCCTGTAGGATGAGATGACTGAAGATTCTCTTCCTTAGTATGACAATTGGAAGCACCCAATCCCCAGGGGTTAATAATCTTATTCAGGTAAGAAAATGAGAGCAGGAAGAGAACCTTGTGGTTTTGAAGAGTCTAGACAATACCTGTCAGACAAGAGCACATCATAGTTTCTGGACCAAAGCAGGCATGGATGTGCAGACCTAGAATCCCAGATTTGGGGAGGTTAACAACAAAAAGGGTCAGGAGTTAAGGGTCAGCCTTTGCTACAGAGTGACTTGGAGGCTACATGAGACCCTGTCACAAAAATCAAAGCTAAATAAATATCATGGGCTATAATATCACGTAAAGTCAGTTCTGTAGAATTGACCATCGATAGCTGTCTTAAGTAGAAGCAAATATTTGGAGACATTGTCAGGATTGATTCACAGTTTACTAATGTATTACATCTGTTTCTAGTTGCTAATATCCAAATCATCAAGTTCTCTGCTTTAAAAAAAAATGAATCAGGGCAATCCAACAGCAAGACACTTTGGGCAAACTTCAGAATTGCCCAAGCACTAGACTCATACAGTTTTTGAAAAAGCAGATCTTTTGGTGGAGTAAGCCTTGAAATATCTAAAACATTTTGCAATGTTTCTTGGAACTCAATGTGTATATGTGGTTTTCTTCAGTCTTTTTTTTTTCCAGAAAGGAAATTTAAAAACCAATGAAGATATTTGAAACACTTGCTACCATGCTGACGCAACAAATGAGTGTCTAATCTACCTTCTACCTGCTAGCTGGCTCCACCTTTTCCTTCAAAGGTGATAAGCTTAGGTTATTGTTTTTAACTACACCTCAAAAATGTGGATTGAGGCCAAAAAAGATTTGCCCAAGGTCCCGCTTCTACAAATTTATTTGTACCCTGAGTTGAGACTCAGTTTCTAAGTGTCTCTTTTGTCAAGTTTCTCTTAATGGTCAAATCTAGACATTGCTGGATTTCATGGCAGCTCCCAGAATGCACCTCTTTCCAGTGAGCCTTGGGGACTCACACAGAGGACAGGCACAGGGAAGCAGGCAGCCCACCCTGTGTATTGTTACCATTTCCCTCCCCAGCATTTTAGAATGGCAAGGGCTGCCTGCAAAGAGGCTACCTTTCTACATTCCAAGTTGCCCCTCATAATTGATGTTTAGTGGGACACTTCTTTCCAGTCCTTTCAAAATTTGAATTTTAGAGTTTAGAGTCTTTTAAAGACATATAACTTGTTTCTACCGTATTATAGAGTCCAATGGCAGTCAACTTTAGAAGCCATCCCACCCTTTTCCTTTGACTGTTCATTCAAAATGTTGCCTGTTTTTCTCAGACACAAAAGGTTTGTATAAAGAGCAGTTGCACATGTTACAAGGGAGGTGACCAAGACCTACATCTGTCTGAATACAGAGACTCACTCAGCTAACACATACAGAGCAGTGGTCTTCAAACTCAAGTAGACACCAAATTTGCCAGGGAGGTTAGTTTAACCTGCAGCCTCCCATCCTCCTCTACTCCCAAGCTCTCTAAGGAGTTTCTAACTAAGGAAGTCTTAGCATACCTCAGAGCCCACCTTTCAAACAAGACCTCTAAGTGGTATTGATCCAAGAGGCCTCTGGACCACATTTCAAAAAAATCGTTTCTGGGTCCTAGAAACAGAGTTTGCAAAGAAAAAAAAATTAAAGTGGTCTCTGAAGAAAATCTCTGTGGGAATTGAGCAATGCATATTGCACACTCTGAATTGTGTGGCAGGAAGGGGTGTCGAGTTTGGGGAAGGGAAGTGTTTTATTTTAGTGGGGCTGGAGGGGTGAATCTGTAGTGGGGGCTGGTTGGGAGAAATCCCTGACTATCAACTGTCAGCTGCAGTGAACCCACGAGGCAACAGATGTGAGAGGGTAGCAGCCATGAAAAGAAAAAAAGCAATAAACTGTCCCGCATGGCCAGCAGGGCTTGTTTCACGTGGATTTAAGCCAGCCCGAGGAGCTTGCAGAAGGACCACCTAGTGCATCTGAGAGGAGAGGGCTAGAGGATTTTCAGTGAGTCCTAACCACGCTTTGCTTAAACGTTGGGCAATGCTGAACTGAAATCCCTAGTATGAAGGATGACATTACAGTTTCTAATGTGAGCACTAACTATGAACTGAGTGAGTTCTTCATTTGGCATTGCCCCTGTGATCCTGGTACAACCCCGGTGCCCTAGTCCCTGATGCCCTTGTCCCCAACGCCTACATCTCCGACGCCCACATCCCCTCACCCTTCCCAATTCTCATTACTTCTCACATTCTGCAGCCTGGAGCTTCCGCTCAGCTAATTTCCACCTAAGTACACCCCGCAGATGTTAACTGAATCTTGAAATTGTTACCACCCTCTGGGGGTTATTTATGGCCTTGTTAGAAATGCCAACAAGGGCCAGAAATGTCCCAAGTGAAAGTCTGGTGTTGAGATAGAAAATAACATTTTCTATCTCACATCACCTCTATGTTAACTCATGAGTTACAGAGTGAGTTCCAGGGCAGCCAGGGAAATAAATAAATGAAGGTACTTACGGCCCATACAAGCCTTAAGGATAATAAGCAAAGCCTAAAGTCCTATTCTTGTTGACCTACTGTATCATAGGCACCATTCTGTGTGTGCAATCCACATGACATCTCTGTTCTCTTGTTCTGTAGCCCCATTAACAAATAGAGATCCATACCAGGTAGGTTGCCAGGCATAAACTGGTGCGACCATACGCATCCTGTGTGTTAATGTTGGCACCCATCTTTAGCAGCAATTTCACTGTGTCCACTTGACGTCCTGAAACCGCGTGCATCAAGGGCGTGCATCCTGGAATGAGACATTTCAACAGCCTTTACAAATGTTTAGCTTTTGGGATTTATGAGCAAACCGTTGGTTTGTTCATTCATTCTGATTTCCTGTAGCACAAATCCATCTGCTGGATTTTGTGGGGCTGAGGAGAGCCAAGGGTGATGGTTTCTGTTTACATAGAGATGTCCCTCCCGTCATCGGCTCCCTCCCGTCAGTTGTCTGTGATTTTCCCCTCTCCTGCATGCTCAGTTGTCTGTAGTAGTTGGTAGATTAAAGCACTTTGGGCAGGTGACCAAAACTGGCTATTGTTGCCTCAGGGATGTGAATAATTCTCAGATCTTCCAGGTCAATTCACCCTGACTAAGCTGAAGTAGGTGCGGAACCCAGACCAGCTCTTGGTCCACCCAGGTATCCAGGTTCAGCACACTTTTGGAGGTAACCGGTGATAAAGCTGGACAATAGCCTATCGTTGGGCTATACAAATTCTCAGTAGAATTCCCTTCACTGAACTCTTTCTGAATCAACACCACCAAAGTAATTTTGTTTTTCAGTGTGTTTTCTTGCTGAATAGAAATAGAGAAGCTGGGCGGTGGTGGTACGCGCCTTTAATCCCAGCACTTGGGAAGCAGAGGCAGGCAGATTTCTGAGTTCGAGGCCAGCCTGGTCTACAAAGTGAGTTCCAGGACAGCCAGGGCTATACAGAGAAACCCTGTCTTGAAGAAACCAAAAAAAAAAAAAAAAAAAAAAAAAAAAAAAAAAAAAAAGAAAGAAAGAAAGAAAAGAAAAGAAAAGAAAAACAAAATAAAGATGATTGGGCACATTTTGTTTAACTTTGAGGGGCTGTTGGGACAAGCACGGAGTGTCACATTCCTTCAGACCAAGAGGCCAAGCTTGGGTCCGACCTCTTGCTGAACTGACACGTGCTTAGATTCTGTTGAGCTGGAGACCCACCTTGAGCTTGTGGTTCTCCTCTGGATGAACCCAGCTATGGTCCACAGAGATCCTGAGAATGGATGGATCTCTGGGCTGCCGTTCTCCCTGAATATGGCAGCTGGCCAGCCAGCATCCCTCCTTTTTAATATTGAAGCAGGAATGAAGTAATTCTTAGAAGAGTAGAGCCTTCCTCTTCCCTTCTTTCTCCTTTTCTCCTTATCTTCCCTCATCTCTTCCTTCTTCCATTCTTCCCTACTTCCCTCCTTTCTCTCTTCCCTTTCTCCCCATCCCTATCGCCCTTCCTATTAAGTAGTTACAAGCCTTGTGGTGATGCATACACTTGGAGGGAAATAGAGGCAGGCAGATCCCTAAGTTCAAGGTCAGGCTGGTCTACAGAGTGAGTTCCAGGATAGTCAGGACTATATAGAGAAACCCTGTCTTGAAAAACCAAAAGTAAGTAAGTAAATAAATATTAAAAGTTAAAAAAAAAGAAAGAAAAGTACAATCATTAGAGGGGAAAGAATGGACATAATGAATAAGAAAATGAAGCAATTAATAAATCTGAGATATTCAGTAAATAGAACAAATTAATTTTACATACTATTTTATAAGATTCCATGCTCTCTCTGAGCTGTTTACATCAATCCTGAGATTGTACTTTCTATGCAAATTTCTTCAGAGAACAAAGAACAGAAACTTGCCTTATTAACAGACAATATTTACTATAAAGTTATAACAACCAAAACAAGAGATAGCTCAACAGTTTAGAGAGGAGAGTTCAGGAAATACTCAGATCTGCATGGAGCATCCCTTCATAGTTCAGGTGACATCGGACATTGGTGGGGCGGGCCAAGATATTTAATAAGTATGTACCGACAAGCTGGCTGTACATAGGGACAGGCTTCCATGTTTTCTTGCAGATTGCCTGTACATTTTGTCTCTACTCTGTTTGGATCAGGTTTATGCCCTCCTCTTGTACCTGTGATCTCTGAATTCATAGCTTAGGCCTGCCTATAGTGACAGCTAAGTTGTGGGGAAAGCAGGCCTTTCTGCTGCTCTCTTGGATACGCGCACATCCTTTTTTGCCTCTGCTCTAGCCTTTTGCGTTTATATGGCATTGAAATTAGGTGCAGAGAGTGGGCCCTCCTCCTCCTCTGTTCCTGATCTCAGAGCCCAAACACTCAGTCTTTAACAACTGAGTGATACCGCAGATAATCTTAGAAAAGAAAATCAGAGAAGGGGTTTTGCCAAATTGCCTCGCATAGACTTGAACTCATGACTCTTGTGCTTTGTTTTCCGGAGAGGCTGGAACTGTAGGTCATGCCACTGCTCCTGGCTTTGTTCTCCCGAGAGACTGGAACTGTAGGCTCGTGCCACTGCCCCTGGCTTTGTTCTCTGTCACATTGAGAAAAGGCTCCTCTCCATTTCTATTTTCCGAGATTTAAATTTTGGATGTTTATTGAATTCTATGAACTGTGTCTGTGCCAACTGATGTGATTTTTCTTCTTTAACTAGTTAGTTTATGATTTTATCAAGTATTGATAGTAATGCAATTTTAGCTCATAAATATAGCTAAGAAGTATTTTCCTCTTTTTGAAAGAAATCATATGAAAGTAACGCTGATTGTTCTGGAAAATTTTTGTGAATGGATCAGAGAGATGGCTCAGTGATTAAGAACATTTGTTGCTCTTCCAAAGGACCTGGGTTTGGTTCCCAGCACCCAGAGGTTGGCTCACAACCATCTGTACCTCTAGTTCCAGAAGATCTGACACCCTCTTCTGACCTGGGCCACCAAGCATGCACATGGTATACAGACAAAATTCAGGCAAAGCATTCAAACACATAAAATAATGCTAAACAATAAATAAATAAATAAATAAATAAATAAATAAATACATAGTAGAACTCTACAGGACCATCAATGCCTGAAGGTAGTCCTCTTTAAAATTTTTTAAATTATAAATTTAATTTTCTAAATACTTATAGGAATATTTAACTTGTTTTGTACCAGGACTGTTAACAACCATTAATTAAGTTTATTGTTGGTGTCCACTGTGGTATTTTCATGTATAGATGAACAGTAGTTTCTAAGGGAAGCTAACCTCTTCTCCTCCTCCTCTCAATTTATTTTATTTTGAGCAATTAATCCATTCATCTAAATTGTCAAATTTACGTGTGTGAAGTTGTTTGCAGCATTTCTGTGGGGACTGTAGTGATGTCCTTGCATTCCCAAGAGCAGGAATTTGCATCTCCTTCAGTTAGTTTTTCTTGACAGTGACAGTGCTACAGGTTGTTCCTTGGTTTTTTTAGATTTTTTTTTCCCTATTGCTTTTGTTTTTGATTTCATCTTTTTTTGTTTTTTTGTTTTTTCAAGACAGGGTTTCTCTGTGTAGCCCTGGCTGTCCTGGAACTCACTTTGTAGACCAGGCTGGCCTCGAATTCAGAAATCCTCCTGCCTCTGCCTCCCGAGTGCTGAGATTAAAAGTGTGCACCACCACGCCCGGTTAATTTCATCTTTTCTTGTTTCCTCTCTCCCCCTCCGTGTGTTTTGAGATTATTTCGCTCTTCTCCCTCTAAGCTTCTGAAGCAAGAATTCATACAGATGACGGAGTGTTCCCTCTTGTGAAACCACATAGAGGTGTAGAGAGTCTCCTCCTATCAGTGATCAGTCTTGGCGTTTTGCCTATAGGATGCAGATTTTCAGAGGCTTCTCTTCTGTCCGTGTCTTTTGGTATTCTGTGTTGCCAGCTCCTTCAGCTCCAACCCTGGGATATACAAGGCAAAAGGCCATCCCAGAGAACTCACCATCATGCCTGTCCTTGGATCTAAGGACTTGGTCCTTCTCTTGGTTTCCAGAGTTATATTAGTCATCATATCCAGAGTTCTTAGTTGTATTTAGAAAGAATACAGGTGGAAATACAACCATGATGTGGTCTCAAGGGCCAAATTCTTACATTTCTCCAACATCCATTTCTGCTCTTCCTAGATACCTGTTATAACTACTGGTGATCAAAGAGAGGCCTCCGTCCCCAAAGTGCTTGCTGTGCAATCCTGAGGCCCTGAGTAGGTTTCCCAGAACACGCATACGAAAGTCAGACATAATGTTTTGTACTTGTAATATTGGTCCAGAGGGAATGGAGACAGGCAGATACTTGGGGCTCAGTCAGCTTAACTTACTGGGTGAGTTCAAAATTCCAGTGAAAAACCTTGTCTCAAAAAATAAAATGTATAATACCTTAGAAATGACACTTGAGGTTGACTTCTGGCTTTCACACACACACACACACACACACACACACACACGTAATTGGTCAGTCTTACAAAAATACTGGAAACAACCCACTTCATAATAATATATGAAATATAATAAGTGAATAATGTGTAAAAGGTGCTGAAGTTCTGTGTCCAGTGTCATGCTGAAAAATGCCAAAGGATTCTACAGAGCCACAGGCAAGATGCCTATAGTATCTTGTGGTCAGTCAAAAAGAATTTCACTAGTGTTGCTCATCTCAAAAGACCATCTCTGAAAGGATAAAGCATTCCATTCCAGGTTTAAAACAAAAACAAAAACACCTCACAAACAGCTCACCTTCACTGTCACAACACTCCAGGATGGACGGATCCTCCCGAATGACGGAGGTCAGAGAGTTGACATCTCCATTCGATGCTGCCTGATACACCATTGCCAGGTCGACTTCTTCAGATGAGTCACCTGCATGAACCAGACACTCTGTTAATATGTAGAGTACGTTCACTCAAAGAATACCACAAGACCAGATTGTCACCCACACAAGTGAGTCACTAAACCTCCCTCCCCAGTGAATCCAGGCAGAGGCTGAGTCAGCTTAGTCACATACTCCTTTCTGGAAAAGACACTTCTGAAGAAAAGTGGGCCACTCTAGGTCATTTGCAACGCCACCACGTGTTGGCAAGGAGCCTTGGGATTAGGCACTCTTTGCATGTCATGACTCTTTGGGCATGCTGGTTTCCCAAAATTAGAGAGACCAGCAAGGGAAGAAGGCCAGTGTCTTGGCTTCAATCTATTCTTCAAGACCCAAAGCATGCTACAGTCTTCTCTTTTGCTTGTTTCCTGTTTAGAGTCAAGTTCTCGTGTAGCCCAGGTTAGCCTTGAGTATTCTATATAGCCGAGGCTGATCTTGGATTGCTGATTCTCTTACATCCACCCCTTGCATTTGCAGATGTGGGCTGCTATGCCTGATTCTATGCAATTGTTGGGCATTGAAGGCATGTGCTTTCTAGGTAAGCCCTCTACCAACTGAACTACATCCATGGACGCATGACCTGTCTTCTTAGTACCTCAGTTCATCCATCTTTGGGAAAAGCATTATGCTCCTCCCTCTCTCTCCTCCAGAGATGTTCTGCACCTTCATCTGTGATGACTGTATCTCCAGATGCCTTTATCCTGCATGGGAGGATACATGGGAGGGAGGCACTGAAGACTGGGAAGGGAGAAGATGGGGCTCTCCCTCCCTTGCTTGGCATCCAGCAGTAGCTGCCTCCTTCCCACCAGGAGCTTTCCCTATGCAGAACTAGCTCTCATGTGGCCCCCCTCATAACCTGCCCACCACTGTTGTCCTGCAATTGAAAGGAGAGCCATACCTTTTCATTGGTGCTCATCTACTGCATTTATATTGGCTTCTCATGCCTCATTTTGCATACCCCCCCCCCAATTAAAACCTGTTCAGTTTCAAACACCTGGGTTTGTAAAGATGCTATTTCTAGAAGAACTAAGGTTGTACGAAACTGCTTTGAATGAGGGAGCCAACTGTTTACTGTGCCTTTGTGAAGAATTGATCCAACAGGTCTTACTGCCAAGGATGACAACAGACTGTGGTCAGGTGACTGCAGGAATGCACAGAGATGGTTAAGAAGCGAGCTGTCTTGTGGGACACCTCAGGGGAGGCTGTGCCAAGCCCCTCTATTAGAGAGAGGATATCTCAACAGTTTTAAAGTTGTGTTTTTCTTCTCGGGTGGACACTAAGACCATTGGCCTTTTGGTTCTTTGAACTTTAGCTGCCACGAGTCCTAAAGTTTGGGTTTGGTTTCTCTGTCCCAGTATTTCTGAGAAACCATTAATGATTTTTACCCAGCTAGCCAGTCCAACGCAAGCTCGTAGCTGGGGATGGCTTATTTACAATAACATTGTTTTGTACAGCGAGTGACTGCTTTCTAACTCGTCCATGTTTTGAAGCAGGCTCCCCTACTCATTTGCATGGCAGGGTGCGGTTGGCTTGATGACTTTGGAGTCAGATACCTTGGGTATATGCCAGGCTTGTGCTAACCAGCTGCGTGGAATTGTGGGCCAGTCACCCTCACCGGGCTTAGTTTCCTTATCTGTAAAGTGGAGATCTTGACAACACTGACAAGTGCCTCCCTTAGAAACTACCTCCCTTGGGTGGAGTGACTCTGTGTTAAAATTAATCCTGTGTGCTTAACAGCAACCTGGCATTTAGTAAGCATTTTTTAGTACTTGCTACTTATTCTGCTCCACTTAAAAAAATGTTAGCTTATTTAGACAGTATTACATGTCTGGGGTATATATTTAAAATAGGGCTCTTGTTGATGAAGGCAACTAATGAAGCCATATATCACTTAGATTTTGTTACAGATCTTCACATAATTCAGGGCATTTTGTTAAGATGATTCCCAGGGTCTCTGGGTGTTGGAACTAAGGCCCCAACTTAAAAGAGGGACCTACTTTCTAGTAATACGTGCACATTCAAAGATGCTGGTAGTGACCCCTGGGAAGAAGCCTGATTGGGTCAGGAAGCTGCCGACGGTGACAGGTGGACTACGGAGCTGTTTGTTTCTTATTGATCTGAGGCAGGGCATCACTGTGTAGCCCTTGATGGCCTAGAACTCATGAGTTGTAGATCAGACTGGTCTCAAATTCATGAGTGATCTACCTGTGCCCCCCACCCCACCCGCCGTGCTAAGATCACAAGTGTATGCCATCACACCAGATTCAACTGTGGGGTTTTAGAAACTGCATGCTACTTGATAACATGTTCATGTTCAGTTCATGACTGATATACACAGTACTTTCATCACGATGTGGTGCTGTACTGCCTCCTAGAATTAGGATCCCAAAAATATTTTGCCAGAAGGATTTGAATATTACATTTATGTGCAATATATCTGAGCCTGTCAAGTACCCATGAGACTCATTGAAAGATGGCTGAATCTGTCTTTTCTGTTGCTCAACCTCCCCTCTTCCTGATGCTAGCTTTACCTTGAACACTCCGGGGTGGTCATCAGTACTCCACTTCCAGGCAAACTGCAGTTTCAGTGGACTATTCTATCCTGACCCAGATTCAGAATATGTGACCTGGAACAGAGCTATTAAGAATTTGCATTACTGTGGTCGAGGTGACATATTCAGGGCTGTGGACCGATTAGAGTCTATGAAAAGCAAATAGACTCCAGCTGGGATTGTGGCGAGCACTGCTCTCCTCCCTCCCCTCCCCACCTTCCTCTCACACACATTCTCTCTCTGTTCCACTGCCCATGAATTGGGAAGCTTGCAGTCAGCATCTGCCTGGTGAGAAGAATGAAGATGGAGCAGAGCAGAGCTGAGCCAGGGGAATGGAAGAGCTGGCAACTGCTGACACCACTTGAACCCCCAATCACAGCACCTTAGGCCAGCAATATCCCTGGAACATTTGCATATGCCAAGACATCCTTCTTATTCATTCCCTTATTTATTTTATGGCTTGTCGTTTTGTATTACCTTGCGGACATGCTTTAGTTTTCTTGTGAGTTTGCCAGAGAGTCCTAGGCAAGGACAATTTTAGCAGTGGCACATTGGCAAGGAGCATAAGGTATTAGACGGATATTGGCTCCACAGGAATTAGTGAACTAATTCACGAGGAGGAAACGCTAACTGATAACTGATTATTACCACGTCGAGGGAGTGATAGGGCCCGTCCATTCTGCACAGGTCAGGGTTACACTGAGATATTTACCCTGTGTGTTAAATGTGGCTGGAGGAGGCTGGGAAGAGTAAGAGGAGAGAGGCTACAATGAGGTGTCGTGAACTTCATTTGTGTATCCTGAGTGGTTTAAGAGAGCAGGATGGTTAGTTCTGGAGATAATTCCATGAGGTCACGAAGGTGGTCTAGTTAGTTGAGTTTGCATACACAACATTTAACCATTTTAACTTTACAGTTCTCTGGCCTTAAGGCATTCACAATATTGCACAACCACCACCACCCATCTCCAAGCCCTTTTCATCTTCCAGAACTCTGTACCCATTACATCATAACCCCTATTTTCCCTGCCCAGCCTCTAGAAAGCTCGACCGTACTTTCTGTGTCTGTGAATCTGAGTCTAGGTTTTTCATATGTGTGGAATGAACACTGTTTGTCTCTTTGTGACTAGATTATTTCACACAGCATAGTGTCGGCTCATTCATGGAGGATCATGTGTCCACTTTTCCTTTTGAATGTTGAGTGATCTTCTTTTCTACATACAAACCAATCATATTTATTTCTCTATTCATCTCTTGGTGTCCACTTGGTTTTGCTTTTTCTTTTCTTTCTTTTGGCTATTATGAGTAACGCCCCAGTGAACATGTGTGCACAAATTGCTTTGGTAGCCTGCTCTCAACTCTTTTGGCTATAACCTCAAAAGTAGGATTGCTGGTTAATGTGATTATATTGTTTTTATGCTCAGTTTTAACAATCAACTATACTGCTTGTGTTGATTTTTTTTTTGGTCAACTTGACCCAAACTAGAATCATTTGGAAAGTTGGAATCTCAGTTGAAAAAATGCCTCCATAAGATTTGTTTACAGGCATATCTACAGGGCATTTTCTTAATTTATGATTGATGTCGGATGTCCCAGCCCACGGTGGCTGGTGTCATCCCTGTGTGAGTGGTCTTATGTTGAATAAGAAAGCAGGCTGAGTAAGCCATGGGGAAGGTATAGTAAGAAGTGTTCCGCTATGGTCTTTCTTTCAGTTCTTGCCTCTAGATTCTTGCCCTGAGTTCTGTCAGTGATGGGTTATAACTTGAGAGTTGTAAAATAAAATAACCATTTCTTCATGTTGATTTTGGTCATGGTATTTTCTATCACAACAATAGAAACCCCTACTAAGAAACTGTTTTTTCAAGGCAGCTATACCATTTTATACCACATCTGTATATAGGTTCTAATTTCCCACATCCTCATCTTGCTTACATATTGTGTGTGAAAGGATGTTATCTTTCATAACAACCATCCCTTTGAGCCATTCAACCTTTGAATGGTTAAAGTGGCTGAGTATTTAGTCGTAGTTTTAAATTACAGTTCTCTAATGATTGCCAATGTTGAATATCTTTTGCATATGTCATTGGCTGTCCCTTTATTTTTGGAAGAATGATTATTAAGATTCTTTTTTCACTTTGTAATAAGGTCATTGTTTTGTGATCTTGGCCTTTAGGGACATATGGAGAACTTCGCTATTGATATTAATGCCTATAACAGATGTTGGATGCACAAACTGCTACTCCTCTATGGCTTTCCTGTTTGCAGTTAGTAGAGTCTCTCAGAAATTTGTCTATATTTCTCTTTTGTGGCTTGTGCTTTTGGCATCATGTCCAGGAAATCCCTGCCAAACCCATTGCTAGATGCTCTTTCTTTGGGCTCCTTTCTAAAAGTTTTATGGTTCTACACATTATGATTGGGTCTTTGATATGCTTGCTGTAAGGTGAGAATTTAAAATCTTTCCTGTTATTATCTACTGTCTTAAGCACTGTATTTTGAAGATCATTGTTGAGTGATCTTAGCGCTCTTCTTAATTTTATTTTATTTGTATTTATTTTTTTCAACATATGGTTTCTCTGTGTAGCACTGGCTGTTCTGGAACTTTTTTTTGTAGACCAGGCTGGCTTCAAACTCACAGAGATCCACCTGCATCTGCCTCCTGAGTGCTGGGACTGAAGGTGTGCACCACCACACATGGCTATCACCCTTCTTAAAAACTAGCTAGCCATAGATATATGGAATCATCTTTGGACTTTCAGTTCTACTCCATTAATCTGTATGACTACTACCTTCATGCCAGTACCACACTTTTTGGTTACTGTAACTTTATAATTTGTAAAACCAGGAAAGGTGAGGCCTCTCTCTAATTTTGTTTTTTTGTAAAACTGTCTGAAACGTCTGGGAGATCATTAGGATTCCAAATGACATTTTTGAATGAAATATCCCATGTCTATAAAAAAGTCATTGAGTTTTTGTCAGAGATTGTACTTCTCCGAGAACCAGTGACATCTAAATATGCCTTTGTAGTTCAGGAAACCCTGGATGTCTTCTCATTTGTTGGCATCTTCTTTAATTTACTTGAGCACCTCATTGTAGTTTTGGGTGTGCAAGTCCCTTGCCTTCTAGGTTAAGTTCATCTCTGTGTACTTTATTCTTCTTTTTCTATTGTGAATGGTCTTGGTTTCAAAGGGCCCTCGTGTAAACAGTGCTACAATGAAATTATCCTGGACTCCTACGCAGTCAGAAGTAACAGTGATGGAGTGACAGAGAAAGACATTGGAGTTACTAGAGCTTGACAGCCAGGTTCCAGGTCATGCCACAAGAACACAAACATCCTGTTAAAGATAGATAGTCTTGGCTAGAAGACCATCCAGGAAGTATGCTAAGAAGGAACTTAAAGTGAGAGATGAAGAAGGGAGAAGGAAAGGAGGTGTCCTACAAGGCTGATCAAAGTGAGCTTCCGAGTTCATTTAGCTTAGGATCTGCTAGGAAACTAGCAATTAAGAACGAGAAGACTCTTAGAGGCTCCGTAGAAATGCTCAGTCTAAACCATGGTGAGTGTGGATCCCTAGTCTTACCTTGGAGCTGCTACAAAGAAAAGAATGGTTGATCATCCTTTGGGATCTAAAATGAGGGCAGAAGAGTTTCTTTTCAACAAAAGGTCACAAATCCACTTAACATCACCAAATAGCTCTATATAATTGAACAACACATGCCCCCTTTATCCTCCATGTATCTTTCTGTATGTATCTGTCTATTTTCTATCATCTACCTATTTAGCACCAAGAATTCATCATATCTCTATTGATCTTCCCAGGGAGCAGGTTTTAAATGCTTCTCACCTCTGTGTATGAAGCCTAAACAGAAAGACCTATGCACAGCTGCATGCAGAAAGGTAGAATACACACACACACACACACACACACACACACACACAGAGAGAGAGAGAGAGAGAGAGAGAGAGAGAGAGAGAGAGAGAGAGAGCCACACCCACTCCAGTGAAGTCTGCGTGACAAGCCTAAAGGCTTGGACACAGTCCCGAGGCAAATTGTTTCATGGAAACTCAGTCTCCTGGAACCTTGGCATGAATGTTCCAAACCTGTCCCTGCATTAGTCAGCGTATAGATCTGTGTGCTTTCTTTCAGTATTGTTTTATTATAGGTGCCTCCAAGAAATGATTTTACTAAACCTAAATCAGGTTGAATTCTACTGTCTGGCCTTCACCAATGTCCTAGGCAGTCCTTGAGCTGACCCTGGGCTTGGAATTTTGTAAGAATGTCATTTATCCAGACGAAATGCCCCACTGCTGACATTTAGTAATCAGGCATCTCCGTTTGCCAGATAGGAGCTAGTATTCTCAGGGCTAGTTCAAAATAGTAAACTTAGAATTCTCATTACAGTTGGGCATGGCAGACTACATTGCATATTAGAAGAAAGTTGGTGAGTTCTTCTGACAAATGGACATTCCCTACAGATACTTAAAAGAGCAGCCAAGTTACTCCCATATGCAAGAATTTACCATGGCCTAGGAAAAAGGAGGGCTATGGTTTAAGGAAGAACTACAGTACTGCATTATTCATGAAAAAGGTCTGCTAGAGCAGAACCCCCTGGTGCAAGCTTTCACAAGGCTCAGAGGAATAACATAAACTGTGACAGGGTGTGAAATCCCCTCCTGGTCCCTGTCATTAGCTGACTCTAGGCAGGGTTACTCTTATCTCAACTGTAAACATTGCCTGGTGCCTTCCAGTCTTTTGAATGCCTTTCTCTGTTTTGTGTCAGAAAACTTCAAAGTAGCTTAACTGTTGTATCACCTAACTTCTTTGTTTTCTTTTGTAATATATAAGTCTGATGCTCACTTTGACACATTACATTCAGATACAACACTCCCTTGTGTCTGTATTTGTTTGTCACTCCCTGTCCACCTGAACCGGAACTCTGATTCTCCTGCAGATTGAGGGCCTCACGTTGAGGCCAGTCTGCAGCAAGAGAGGACATGAATGAATAGGAAGAACCATGGGAGGAAATATTAGTTGTATATTCTAAAACATTTCATGTGTCTCTACGCATGGAATACAGAAAGAACCAGAAGAGCAGGCTAAAAAAATGGAATGTCTTGGTCATGTTCTGTGCCTCCTGTAGTTTTCAGACTCTATAAGGCATGGACATTGCTTATGGTCATCGAAGTTAGCCAAGATTTTCTTCTCATAAATGTTGAGAGAGATGCGGCTTAGTAACTTTACACTAGTATTTCATTACCCAAAAAGGAGATAGAGCTTTGTACAGTCATCACTGTTCTGGCTTAGATATAATGTGTTCCCCTAAAAGGCTCATGTGCTGGGGACTGGCATCCAGTAAGGTGTTGCTTGAGAGCTTCATTCGGAGGTAGGGTCTAGCTAGGGACATCGTGCTGGGGTGGGGGTGGGTCCTTGGGGGTCTTTTGTTCCCAGCCCCTCCTGGATTCTTTATGATGCTTCCTTACTGCTGGGATGTGAATCACTCTGCCATGCCTTGCCTACAGGATGGACCAAACCCTCTGTTACATGAGCCAAAGGAAATCTTCCCACCTTGAAGTTGCTCTGTTGACCCCTTGGTCATAGCTGTACAAATACTTCAATAATACAAGTAAAGAAACAGTCCAAAGTTGACACTTGGAAATTCTAAAAACTGCTGTGGGAAAATTAACACAAAGAGAACATTTCATAAGTTATAAACAGACTGAAAAGGTTGGCAACTGGTAAAGCCATCTTATAGATTGATTGCTCCTGAGGCCACCGCTGAAATCTGGGGTTTATTCAAAGGGAACTTTGGGTTTACTCAGCAAGTGACACTTGGCAATATAGTTATTGTAAAAAGACAAAAGAAGGTGAACATTTTAATGATGAAGGAAAAACAAAACCTGTACTGAAGTGGTACCTTTTGGTGTTGTCTATGAACCGTGTCCAGTCTGCAGTGAGAGGAACAGAACGGATGCTGTGTGCTTAGAAACTGTGCAGCACCTCCTCACAGTAACTTCTGAGTGTGGACTCTAGTAAAATCTGAGCTCATCGAAAATTGGATCTTTAACAACCCCACAAATCAACCAACCAACCAACCAACCAACCAACCAACCAAAAAACCAACCCTGGATAACTATTTTAGATGATTAATTTTACTTAAAAAACACAAGGATCGGTAGCTAATTTTGACATCTCTTTGCTTATTCTGATTAGCCAAAATCTAATTTGCTTCCAGTTGTATTAGAGACTGTCTATTGAATCCTCGGGACATTAGGGCTTCAGATGTACAGCTGGCTACTACCAATGTTTGGGGTGCCTGAGCTCCTCAGATTTTGTGTCTTCTTGGGTTCCAGTTTTAGAGCTGTGGTGTTCTTTGGAAAGTCACTGATTGCATTAAAAAGTCACTGAGCCCATTTTGTTGCAACTGCTTTGAGGCCAGATCAACACCTGCACTGCTTAAGCCATGGCCCTTTCGTGGAGTGGCCGTGTCAGTGTAAAGGGCATTTTAGCCTTTAGAATCGAAACCAGAGGATTTGAGAGAGTTCCCTTGGTATATTCTATTATGAGCATCCTTGGGTAATAGAACTCACCCATGACATTAGAGTTAATTATAAGCATTTATAGAGAGATCTGTAGATCTTAGATTATTCTTTTAACTAGAACATATTGCCCCTGGAGAATTTAAATATACTAAGCCATCCATAGACTCTGCATCTCCTGGCCACAAAGGGTGTAGAGTCTCTGTCTTTTAAAAGAACATAATCCAGAAGGAAGACAGATGTTGAAGTGGTGATTGAGACATCCTTGGGCTATTATGACTGGACAGTAAAATCACTTAAAGAGATACTTTCCAGGGCCTTCTTCTAATTTAGATTCCTCTCTATTTCCACACAGTTATCTTAGGTATTGTGGGACAGCAGAGAAATTATGTCTTGGGGCAACCTAGAAAGCTCTAACTATTTGTAAGGAGATAAGAAGACCTTTGCACCTTTCAGGAGGAACCAGCCTTCACAGCACCATAATGGCTCCAAGGTACAACATTGCCACCCGCTGGTGGTGAGGAGTCTTTATGGTCTCTGGGTTCTGAGCCAGGGGAATGCCAATCTTTAAAAACATAATTTAGAGCCAGTTTGGAGCTTTCTAAATACACAGGAGCAAGCAAAGATGCCTCTCTAGAAAGTACTTTTTTCTTTTCTTTTTTAAAAAATGGGTATTTATTTGTTGATTAATTCAATGAATACTTAATTTTAAATAGAGAGGCTTGCTAGTTATGTAACCCTGGCTGGCCTGAGACTCACTATGAAAACAGGCCTCAAATGTATAGCAGTCCTTCTGCCTCTTTTCTGAGTGCCTGGATTGCAGGCATACTTCATCATGCCTAAGGTTTCGATGGTTTTGTTTCTGTTTCACACAAGATCTTGGTAAATAGTCCAGGCTTTCCAGGAAGTCACTGGCTTTGCACTATTAGTGAGCCTCCTGCCTCAGTCTCCCTTGTGCTGAGACTACATGCACTCAAGGAGCATTCACAGAATGCCCTGTCAGTGATTCTTTAAAAGATGTGGGCTTTGTTGTTGTTGTTTCTTGCTTGCTTTAACGTATAGAAACCTTTAAAATGGGGTAACTGAATTTACTGATCAATTTAGGGTGTATCTTCAAATGCAAATGGGTTTTCTTATCCACTCAATTCTTATTGAACTCTTGATGTTAATATATTGCATTAGTCCTTCATTAATTAGGGGAGTGTAAATTTTACATGAATTTTTAAAAAGGATTGTGTTAGCCTGCCTAGCTCTGAAAACTAAATATAAATAAACATTATGTCATCTCCCCTTTCATTATTCTGGACAATGATCTGACTATCTTTACCTTATTCATTTTCTCAAAGTATCAGGTGATAGAGTCAGGCTTCTACCATCCTGTGGGAACTCTGGAAAGATAAGAAGTATATAAAGAAGTAGATTTGGTTCAATTAAAAAGGAGCAGACTGTGGTAAACATACAGCTGCTTTCAAATACTGGTAACAAGTTAATAATTGTTTCCTGCAGGCCCAGACTGAATTCTGGTGAGCACAAACCAGAGAAGAGATTTTCAGAGAACCAGAGACAGGGATGGAGCTACATTGTGAACTAGTGCTTCCTAGCCAGTACCTCAGTAGGTTCTGACTGAACATATCTTGGTGATACCTTTGGAGGAGACATTGGTGTTGAGTAGACTGCTGACCTCTATGTTTCCTTTTCTGATTGGTACTCAACATGTCTACCTAACATCTGTGGGGAGCCAAATATTGAGTCACCTATCATCATATGATAAACAGAATTGTATCTCTTAGATAATTTAAAACCAAATCAAATTGACAATGATGATCTGCCATCAAAGCTGCCCACAAAGAATTGAAATACAGCAGCTTTTAATCTTTGAGATAATTGTTACATTACTTGTCTTAGGCTACTTACTTGCTTCATAAAAGCAATGAATAGAACCTAACCTGGTATATAATTGTTCCCCATAGGACCTCTTTTGAAGGTCCTATGCATCAATGCACAGTTGTTTGGGATAAATGACTTGTTTTTTTTATTGAAGAAAAATAATTCTAAACTTCAGAGACTATGAGTAAGAGCAGTGTTTAATATATTGGTCAGGTGTTTGCTGATTTTACTAGCATATTGTCTCCAAATTGGCAAACTGAAGAAGGGTAGTATAGTGAAAATTTTGGGTTTTGGTTTCTTTAAAAAGAACCATAGAAATATTATAAGGACAGTTTTTGTCTTCATCAGATGTGGCAATGTGGGTCTGCCTCTCGGCAGCTGACTGTGCTTGCCTCTTGCCCTCCAGCAGAGGCGTGGTTTTGTCAGCAGCAGATAGTTTCTGTGATTGTGTGATATTTGGAATTCTGGGAACTTTTCAGAGAGAATCTAAGTGCTAGGGCCCTGATAAAGGAGTGTGTGTGTGTGTGGGATTGTTGGTTGGTGGTCATTCAGGGGAGTAGCAGTTTGTTAGTACTCACACTCAAAGAAGAAACTAAAAGAAAGAAATTAGGTTTAGGGCTCTCTCCCCCCTCTATCCTTTCTCTTATATCTAGTGATAGGAGGTGAAACTGGGGGGATAAAGTGTGGGAAAAAAAGAAGAATCCACAAAGTAGCAAAGACCAGCTACAAGCAGCACATCAACATGGGGCTTGAAGTTAAAGAATAAAGTAGAGGATTTGATTTCAAATGCCATGAATGAAATGACAGGGAACAAAGGAATCAATATATTTTTTTCAAGAGGCAAGCAAAAAGTTTATTGGAGCTGCAACCAGACATCCTCCACATTGCTCCCAGAGGAAATTTTTCTGTTATTTTTTTCTTTTTTCTTCATATATTTTGTTTAAAAAAAAGTTTGAAAGATTGGATGAGTGGGTGGAAATATTGCAGGTGGAAATGGAGGGGCATGAGAAACAAAAGATGGCTGAAATGGGAAACAGAAGGGGGTGCTCTTGGGGGCTGTCTATGCAACTGGAAAGGTTGCCGGTGGAGGTGGAAGTACCTGGGGATCGAGGCTCACAGGAGAAGAGAAAACAAAAAAGGCTCAGTCCTGGCAAGAAAGGCAAGAGAGTGGAGGTTTCCTGTAGAAGGAAAGGGTGAAAGAAATGGTGCTGGAGTTGGTCAGGTCAGAGAGAAGCTGAAAAAGTGGGAGGATGTGCTGATGATGCAGCCCATTTTGAGAGAAAGCGTTAATCTAGAAGCAACGGAGTCACTAGAGTGAGAGGAACCTGGGGTTACAAGATCATCACCATCAACTTTCTCATATGCTTGCTAAAGGTGTAATGAGGCTATGATGAGATAGGATGACATCCTATAGAAATGATAGCTCTAAGGCATTTAAAGAGGCCATGATTTCATATGGGATGCATTCACCTTCTGTGAGACAAATTCTAAATAACTGGGCTACTCAAAATAGACTCATTTCTCAAGCTTGGAAGGTATTTGTAACAGCTGTACTAGAGACTGGTCCACAGTTTTAATGGTTAACATGGTGGGGGTGGGAAAGCTGTGAATATTGAACATTGAAATAGAGTGAGGTGGGTGAATATAGAAAAAGATTAGATGTTGGGTGAAGGGGAGTACTCTGATGTAAAAGCACAGGTTCAACTTGATGATGTTACTATAGAAGAATGTTTCTTAGTGGCTTTAAGAGTTTGGGACAAAGCTGAGGAGCCCTGGGGAAAAAGTCCACCTGGTTTACAAAGATTATACATGGTTCCGGAGGAGCTGTCACTGAGTTTTTACGAACATCGGTCTCAGCAATGAACAAAACTGTATCAGACCATGATGCAAGACAGATGTTGATAGAGTCCTTGGCATATGAAAATTCAAATACTAAATATAAAAAAGTTATTAGATCATTAAAGGTGAGAGCAGTGCCTATAGACAAGTGTATAAGGGATACACCAGGTGTTGGTTCTAATGTGTATCATACTAATCAAGTTATAGTCAGAGGTTTCAGATATCAAAATGCCCAGGGTTTCAACTGCAGGAAATACAATCATTTGCAAAGATACTGTGACCAAGCTGCTAAAGGTCTCGGATCTCAAAATAACTGGTGCTTTAATTGTGGGAAATATTTGCAACAAAATTCTGAATAAGGCATCTCTAAGGGCAATGATTTTCTAAATATAAACTAGAAACAAGGCCTAGGCTTCCAGGGATGTGAGGCAATATAGCGAGGGTTGACACTGGACCAATGAGTGTAGGTCTTAAAGAGATATTCGAGGTAATTTCTTACTAGTCAGAAACAGCCTTGGGGGCCTAGCTCCAGGCCCCACAGCAAAAAAATATGAGCCATTACAGCCAGAGCGACGTGCAGACCAAAAATCCTCCATTCAGCATTGGAGATTGATGCACGATACTGCAGGCAGCTTCGCTGTAGACTTGGCCACAAATAAACATCTTCCTCTATCCCCCAAACCTCAGTGTTATAAAATAACGACTGGAGTTTATGGTCCTTCGCCCTCTGGGACAGTAGGGATGATCTTGGGAAGGAGTGGACTGACTTCCCAGGGATTCATTGTGCATCCAAGAATTGTAGATGAAGTTCTCCAAGGAGAAATGAAAATAATGGCTTATGCAAAAAGAGAGATACAATTTAACACAGGTGATAGGGTTGCCAAGCTGCTGTTTCCCTACATCACAGGCAAAGCCACTCCAGTAGAAAGAACAGGAGGGTCGGGATGTACTGAAAAATATGTGTTCTGGCAAACAGTTGTTAATGATCTGAGGCCAAAATTAAAATTGCAAATAAACGGGATTGAAATAGAAGCTGAGAGACACTGGGTTATAGAAAGTACTGTGGAATTAAATCAGCATATACTATAAGGATATGTTAACATAAGAATGGAAGCCACTGAAAGTTTCATAATGGGGATGCAGATTTGTTTATATTTCCACAGGAAATGAAAAGCTGTGGCTACCATCAAAACTTACGATTATATCTGAGCAGGAAAGGTCTGGCCAGTGACCCCAAAAGCACTTAGTTCATTGAAAATGTCTCTGTTTCGAAAGGATGGACCATCTAGAGACTGCCATATCCAGGGATCCACCCCATAATCAGCTTCCAAACGCTGACAACATTGCATACACTAGCAAGATTTTATTGAAAGGACCCAGATGTAGCTGTCTCTAGTGAGACTATGCCGGGGCCTAGCAAACACAGAAGTGGATGCTCACAGTCAGCTATTGGATGGATCACAGGGCTCCCAATGGAGGAGCTAGAGAAAGTACCCAAGGAGCTAAAGGGATCTGCAACCCTATAGGTGGAACAATAATATGAACTAACCAGTACCCCAGAGCTCTTGACTCTAGCTGCATATGTATCAAAAGATGGCCTAGTCGGCCATCACTGGAAAGAGAGGCCCATTGGACACGCAAACTTTATATGCCCCAGTACAGAGGAACGCCAGGGCCAAAAAAATGGGAATGGGTGGTAGGGAAGTGGGGGGGGAGGGTATGGGGAACTTTTGGTATAGCATTGGAAATGTAATTGAGGAAAATATGTAATAAAAAAAGAGAAAATGTCTCTGTTTATAATTACCTACTACCCCCAGCATAATCAATGGCTTAAAAATGAAGAGGCAAAATGTAGTGACAATTCTGGAATTTTGGCTTCTTTAAAAAAAAAAAAACCACAGAAATACTATAAAAATATGTTTTCATTTTAAGCCCAGCAGCATCTGTCTTCGATTTGCCTTGCGCTCCAGCAGAGGTTTGTCTGCTGCAGATAGTTTTTGTGATTATGTGACATTTGGAATTCTGGGAACTTTTCAGAGGGTATATAAATGCTAGAGCCCCAATAGGTGTGGCCATTGGCTGTTAGTAGTTATGCTCAAAGAAAAAACAAGAAGAAAGAAATTAGATTCAAAGATCTTCTCTCCCCCTCCTTCTTGGTCTCCTATCTAGTGATCAGGGTGGAAAGGGGGTGGAGATAAAGGGTGAGAAAAAGAAGAACCCATAAAGTAGGAAAGATCAACTACAGGGAAGATGTAAAAAGTGAAGGCTTACAGCTCATAACCTTTGGGCTAGAGCTGACTGAAGTGGTGGAAGAAGGTAGCTCCTCCTTTAATGGAAGGCACGACCTTGGCATCGTAAGAGTTGAAGCTGCCCTCAGCCCTCACTGTGAACACGTAGTTTAAGCAAAGCTGGTTCAAACTTCACACCAGAGCTCTCAGTATACAGTTACAAGACACTGAAAAGCTGACATCGGAAACCATTTCTTAATCTGACTCTCCTTCTGAGTATCCAGCACATTATTTATTATGCACCATTGTGACTCAGAAAGTCTATTTGGTAAAACAAGACATCCTAGATTCCAACCCTGGCTGCACATTAGAATTGTCCTGGGAATTTGCAACAAAAACAAAACAACAAAGAAAGAAAGAAAAGAAAAAAGTGATGTCTGAGTCCTATTCTTGGACATCTTGATTTAATTGAACTGTCATTTTACATTATTTTGCTTTTTCATTTAAAAATATCGACATCCAGGTAAGAAGAAAATATATATGAAAAGATTAAACAGCATAGGACGATGGTAAGATGATGCAGTGGTTAAGAGTACTGGCTGCTCTTACAAAGGACCCCAGCTTGATTCCCAGGGTCTACATGGCAGCTCACAAATGTCTGTTACTCATTCTGGGAGGTTTGATGCCCTTTCCAGCCTCCAGGGGCCCCCTATACATGTGTGATACATGGACATCTATGCAGCTAAAATACTCACACATGTAAAAATACATAAACAAAAATTTAAAAGTTGGTGTCTTAATGCTACTTATTTACCTATAGGCGTGGAGGGGTTTTATACATTCCAACCCCTTCCTAGAATGACTTATTTCTACCCACTGCATGAAGTCCTAGGTGGGTGAAGGAGTATTCATGGGAGATGAGCTTGGAGGTGGAGATCTATCTGTATCAGAGTGTATAGTTACAAGCATCTGTTAGGTCGGTCTTCCCCTACCACTGAGACCATGAACTCTTTTCTTGTTCTCCATCTTGAACTCCAAATAAAAAAGACTGAAGTCCTATTTCCAGGTATTCTGAGTAGCAACACAAAAGATAAGGGACATTCCCAAGGAGTAAGCAGGCGGTTAACAGGTCCCAATAGCTCTGAAACAAATGCAGCAAGGAATAGGAGAAGGAAAGTTCTGGAAGGGGCTACTTGCTGAAGTTGGTGTGGCTTTCAGAGGTTAGAACAGTGACTTGCTGTCTGTGGCTGAAGTCTGGACTACTGTCGGCCATTGGTGCCAGAGATCCCAACTTTCTCTCAAATGGTGTTACTTCTGTGGATTGATGAGATTGTGACAGGATTTGAGAAACAGAATGGAATTCTCTGAGCTCCTGTGTGTGTGTGTGTGTGTGTGTGTGTGTGTGTGTGTGAGAGAGAGAGAGAGAGAGAGAGGGAGAGAGAGAGAGAGAGAGAGAGAGAGAGAGAGAGAGAGAGAGAGAGAGAGAGAGAGAGAGAGATATGTGCATAGGAGAGTAAGGGAGCGTGGGTGTGGTGGTCAGAGAATGACTTTTGGGATTGGGTTCTGTCCCTTCATTCTGATTCCTTGGACCAGACTCAGATGGCCTGGCTTTTGCAGGAAGGGTTTTGCCCACTGAGCCATCTCACTGACCCTGGAATTATTTTAATGTTGAAATAAACAGTAACTAATAGCTTTGAGCATAATGTGGAAATAATATGTTCCTTATAAAGGTATAACTATGTTAATACAAATAGTTTGGGGTTTTGCCCTTTCCCACATAATATCTGATTATAAGCAAGTTACTATGTCAAGAAGTTTCATGACATCCCTTTTAAAGTGTACCTAAAATGTGACTTGCTGAACTTAGCACGGCTAATTTGATCATTTACTCACTATTAGTCATTTAGATGCTCACGTTGCCTCAGCTTCAAGGGTTCCTTATATCAACACTCTCCATAACTACTACTGCTGCTGCAAAAGGACACTACTATATAATTTTCAATGGTCACTTCTTTTATTGTTCCTAAAAGTTTTTTCATCTTTGTGGGCATTTATGAATTAACTATGTATTTTTGCTACCGTGAGTATAAACTCTAACAGGATGACGTCACATTGTATTACTTCAAGGCATCACTTGGCCAGGTCTAGACGAGCTTCCTGTGCAGTAAGGACGCTAACCCTTCATCAGTTAGCGATGCTCCAGCTCTGGGCTCCTCTCTGCCACTTCTGTTCTCACTTGGCTCTATTGGTTTCACTTGGTTTTAAGAATAGGTTTTTGAGTATTTATATACTCGAAAACCTATGCATATTATATTAAAATTTATAATATTGCATTTATGGCTAGACAAGTCTTTGTTAGACTTGATCACTAAATTATTTGTAAACCTTTAATTTTGAGTAACATGATTTTTTAAAAAAATTTACTTTTGTGCAATCAACTTTACTCAACAAGTCAATTATTAGGTAATTCCTTCCCCCCCAGTAATTTATAATGGCTACCTGGTTGGATACTACGTCATCCACACTTTGGAGGAGGAGCCTTGTATGTCCCTGGCTATGGCACCATGATGTGGAAAGTAGGGACCTCCCAGAACTGTTGTCTCTGCAGTGATTCATGCACAACTTTGGAGATGCAGCCGGTGGCTGCCACGCTCACACTCCAGATTCTCATGGAAGGTTCGCAGTAAGAGTTCTTGAATCTTTGTTGTTGTTGTTTCTTGCACAGTTTCAGATTCTAAAACTTTTCTGGGAACTTCTGAAGAAATCTGAACACAAAGCTAGTGTTAGTGAAAACTCCTTCACAAGTACTTCCACGGAACACCTCTGAGTCACAGCAAGGGCACCCAGGTGCTAAGCTGCTGTCTCAGTAATATTTGCAATTATGAGAAACCCTTGCATAATGCTCAGAATAGGCCAGGCACTGTGATAAGCACTCTACTCATCTGATTATTTAATTCTTACTTTAAGAAGTAGGGACTGTGGTTTCTTTCATTTTGTGGGTGAAGGAACCCAGGTTGAGAGTAAGTGGTTTATCCAGAGTTGCATGGGTAGTAAATGGAGGAACCCAACTAATGCTGAAGGTTCTTAGACCCAGTTCTCCCCTCTGACCCATAGACCCCATGACCTGTAACCGCCCAGTCACTGTGGTCTGTAATTGCCCTTTTACCAGCATGCAAAGACCCCATATGATCCATTGGACGCTGACCTTTCTTTGGTTCAGGATGGGCACACCACATTCCCACATTCCCACATTCCATTCTGTCCTGTGGCAGCCTATCCCCAACTCTCCACCATTGTACAAGCTTTGTGGCTCAGGAACATCATCCTGTTAGAGTCTCTACTCACATTAGCAAAAATACATCTCACAGCCAAGCCAAAGGTGGAAGCACAGCAGCGATATTGATCACACAACCAGGGAAGATGGCAAAGCAAGCGGCAGAGGCGCAAAGCTCCTCAAAGTGTGTGAGAAGATTTCCTTAAAATGTGAAGATAGATGCTAAAATAATCAAGAGATGAGAAATTCATATAGAAAAAGAGTGATGTTCTTTTTCTCTAAAAATTGGATTTTCTAAGCTTATTCTAAACTGAACACATACACACACTCTCTCTTACACACACACACACACACACACACACACACACACACAGAGGAGAGAAAGAGAGGGAGAGGGAGAGAGGCATTTATTGACCATTTAAACTTGTAAACACAAAACTGCAAATTAAATTCTACTGGACAAAAATCAGTAATAAATTCCATTGCTACTAAAAAGAATACAACAGCAGGACATGAAGACACTTGGATTTGTGGGTATGTGTTAGTAAAATCTCCCCCAACATTATAGGCTAAAGGGACTAGAGTGAGAAAAAAAAACTGTATGTAGCATCATCTAAGATCTACCAGCTGTCCAGGGACATTAGTTTTTATTCTACTGTGGTTTTTGCACCCCTGCCTCAGTTGAAAAGAGGTGCTTTGTCATGAATCCACTACAGAGGAGAGGGCAGCTTGAACCTGGGGAGAGAGCTTGCCCCAAGGAATTTAGATGAGTCATTTGTAATAGTCTTTTTAAGTCAACCAGCACTTTCCAAGTCAACACTATAGGCTGGGATGGCTTCAAGGGCTTTGCATGTATTACTTCATTAAATCTTGATAAAAATCTTAAGGGGATCATCATAACTATCTTTATAAGCCTCGTAGAACCCACAGTAGCGCTTACTAGGCAATTACTGTGGGCCAGGCATAGTTCCCAGTACTTTGCATGTATTAATTAATTCAACCCTTGTATCACACCTTTGTAGCCTCATCTCAGCAAGTACGTCTTGCAAAGTGGGAAGAGCTGGGAGCCAAGACATTAAACAGTATCTGGTACCCTTGGGACATGAGCATTTTCTGTGGTTTCAATGACCACAGAGTCCCCAGCACTCCATCACTGGGAATCCCTCTGTCCTTCAATCTCACATGTAAAGAGGGAGGGTGTGGTGTTATATATTTAGAGTGGAAGTTAATTCTCAATTCTGAAAGTGTCATTATTTTTTGAAGAAAGGGCACGACTGTGCTACCACCCCCCCCCCCCCAAACAGAAACAAACACAAAGAGGAAACAATAGAATGGGTAAGGACGTCTTAATGAAAACAGATCGATATTGAAGGAAATTTCTTCTATGGAATAACCAAACTTAAAAAACTATAATTACTAGAATAATAAGGATCCACATCAAAACTGGACTGATTGCCAGGGCAATATAAAGCTGGGAAACTTGGATGGTACCCAAGTGTTCAAACAGCATCCTTAAGTCAATTCTTCTATGACTATCAGATCCCTGTGTACCATCTCATGCCCAGTGGTTCCCTGCCAGGTCAATCTGCTTATGGCCCAAAGCCTAGGGATACTTTTTCACATAATATTAAATAAGCACAGAATAAGAGCATCAAGTCAGGTGGATTTAGATGGCCCTCTCACTGATTTAAAAACCAAGGTGTTAAAAATAAGTAGCTGTCCATTCTGATTCACTGTGGTGAAACCTCAGATCAAAGCCATGATCTCAGTGGTGAAACAGAAGGCACCACAACCAACCTGCCAGGGACCCAGGTTGAAAAGTTGTTTCATGCGCCTTTGTTTACAGCTGCCCCAGGCCCTCTAAACCATCTTTTGGAGAAGTGTCGACTTGTTGCCTCACAGAACAAAGGGACTGAGAAGAAGGCTCAGAAGCATCTGAGATAGAAGCCAAGCCCTGTCTGTGGATGCAAAGCCTCTGGCCATCACAGGGCTTCCCCAGGTCACATGCCAGCACGGCCTCGCGCTCTGACCCCCTCCTTCTTTCTCTTGTTCGGATGCTGATGTCATTCTTTGCTCCCTAGGCCAGCTTCTATGGAGACTGTTCCACCCCACCCTGGAAGAACTTGGGCTGCCAATATGAGCTCAGGTTTCTTGGCTTATCTCCCTATAGCCTAGCCCAATGGCATCGGACAAGAGGAAAGATAATGCTCTGTCAAGAACTCCAGCTGTCTCCCCGATAGTGAGTGCTGCATGTCAAGAAAGGGCTGGTGGGATGCACTGATGGACAGAAGAGGTGTGTCTGGGGGTAAAGGGTAGCATGAGGAGAGATGAGACTGGGAGCAAGCCTCCTGAGTTAACATGGCTGCCTTGCTCTTATCTTGTTGCCTTTGGCAGTCCTGCAACCTTGGGTGGACCAAAAATGGAGTCTCATCTCAGAGACATGAGATGATTAAAATGCAGAGTTTGTCACCATGCCTGCTACCTGAGCTGAGGAACTACCTCTTCTAGTAACAGTTAATCTGGGTTAGCAATCTTGACTGTGTTGTTTCTCTTTGGCAGCTGATACTCACGGGTGCTGTGGCGGGCGCCATCTTGCTACCGAGGAGCTTTGGGAACGGGCTGTGGTGAAGCTATGAAGAACACACACTTTTTTTCCCCACTAGATAAGGGAAAACTACATCTTTTGCCCTTCACTTATTCTTGTATTGCTTTGGGTTTTGTTTGTTTGTTTTTGAAGAAAGTAGTCACCAATTTCATAAATAGGAAAAAAAATTGGCCCTGTTAGTATCAATTGACATTGGCTACTGCGACCCCTCCCCCCAGATGATCACCGTAGAGGATTTGGACAATACTGTGATAAGGAGAGAAATACCTGACACCTGAGAACAAAGCAGGCTCTCATTTGAGCTATGAGGGAGACTCAGACGAGCTACAAAAGGAGAAACTCAATTTTTAACAAATGAAGAAGGCTCTAATTTCAAAGATCTCAATGTCCTAAGAGACCAAACGAGTCTACAGATACAAAAAAAAAAAAAGTGCCAGAAGAATTAAACAGAATGTCTTTAACTTAGCCTGGATTCTTTACTGGAGTTGTGGGTAGTAGTATAAAAGGCATTATTGGGTCAATAGATAGCACTGGGGTACATAGCATAGATTGAATGAATACACACACATATGGGGTGGGGATGGCAGGGAGGGAAAATGAATGGAAGGAAGAGAGTAAATAATAAAACAGGCTAAAATATTACGTTATATGAATGTAATTTGGGTGGAGACTTTCAGTCTTATATTTCTGTAAATTAAAATCTCTCTTCAGGAGCTGGGGAGACAGTAGAGTGGGCAGGACTTCTTGCCGTGTGAGTGTTGAGGGCCAGAGTTTGAGTCCCAGCAACCCTGTAAAAAGTCAAATAGGGAAATGTGTGCATCTGCCATGTGGGGAAGATACAGGAGCACTGCTGTGGATTGATGGCAAGTCAGTCCAGGCAAAATGGCCTCTGGCCTCCCGATGCTCATCCCACAGGTATAAACATCCTCTCCCCATCCTCTCACTGGCCTCTCTCTCTCTCTCTCTCTCTCTCTCTCTCTCTCTCTCTCTCTCTCTCTCTCTCTCACACACACACACACACGCACACACACACACACACACGTGAAGTTATTTTCAAATAAGCTAAAAAAAAATGATCAGAGCACTTGCTTACTATGTGCCTATATTTTATGTTTGAGGGCACACTTAGAAATAGAAATGTTTCCTGCACAGAGCACAACACCTTCTCCTTCCCCAGTATAACCAATGACCCAGGACAAGCTCTTTAATGTCCCAGTGCTAGGCTCAGTTTTTACAGACAGAGATAAATGAAGGACACTTATAAAACACACACATCTCTTAGCAGAGAGTTCATTGTGGGTGAAACTCTGAGGACTTTAGAAGGTAGATCAGAAAATCGGAGATGCAGATCCTTCACGACATAACAGAGTACGCAGACACTAAACCCCGCCCCCGCCCCCCCCACAGGCTTTCTGAGCACACTGGGCATGTGACAACCTCTAGAAGCAGTCTTTCTATGAGATGGTGTCTAGCCCAACCACACCAACTACATGCCACACTTTTCTCATGGACCCTGAGCCATGATGTGCTCTTTTGTTAAGGTGCCAAAATGGTGGCCCCCAAAGAGGGAAATCCATTGGGAAGGGGGAAATCTACAGAGGTGCAGTCCTGCAATGCAGTGGGGCTCGTGAACAGAGAAGATGGAGAACTGTGTGGCGAACCAGTTCAGTTCTGCTTGAGTAGAGGGTTAGACTTCTGAAATGGATCTGGTGACATCGTGGGAAACCACGGAGACTTGGCTACCCAAGCAGGGCTTCCTCAATCTCTGGATACCATCCTCATAGTCCGCCCCTAACAACAGAGCTGTCCTGTAGTGGAGAATTGCATCACTCCCCGTTTGCCCAGCCTCCCTAAGGTGTGACTGGGAGCTGTTTGGCTAATACCAGTCAGGGGCTCCCTTCTGTTCATCTCCATAAAAGGTACTGAGAAGGGTAGAAGGGGAGGAATGCTCAGGTTACTGGAGGTGGAGTCTTCTGAGGTATTGATTGACGTGAGCCTCCGCTGTCTCTGGAATGGACCAGTCTCTCATAGCCTGGCCCAAGAGCTGTCTGATGGGAAGAAAGGGGCAGAACAGAGAGGAGGTGAAGCCAGGGTTGGTCTGAAATGGCCCAAAACTTTGGCAAAAAGATTCTTCCACCCTTCTTTTTCTCTGTTCTCCTTCCTTTACCCAGGGATGAATAAGGCTGAGTATCACCTTAGGGAATTGATTCTAACCCATGGATTGTTGGCTCAGTGTGCTCTCCTTCTGCCTATACTGTCAATCAGAAAACCAACCTCAAATTCAGTCTTTCAGCCTGAAAGCATCAGGTAAACCCAGGTAAGGCCCCCTCTTCACCCCCTCCTTTGCCTGCTTTCTCTTGCCCTCTTCCTTGAACCCTTTCAAATTTGCTTATTCCTTTGCGGGCACCTGGATATGGCCCAGCAGTTTGAACTTTTGTTTTTTCAGCATAACGCAAGTAAGTCTCCGTTGGCGTTCCCATTTTAGACCAGAAGCTGAGTGTTAAAATCAGCACATTTGTGTGTTGATCTAAAATATCCCAGGGTAACTTGATTGTGAAAAGTAGCTCGTTGATTTTATCTTTTTCATTGATGTCTTAATTTTCTTGTTAAATTTTTATAGCTACCCAATAAAACAACACACTGCGGCAAAAACAAACATAGGGTTTAAAGAAAAACAGACTTGGGATTCCAGCTTTGCTGTCCAACTTTGTGGTAATTGTTCGGTTAGGTCATGAGCTTTCTGAATTACGCTGATACAACGGAATAAACAGAAAGAGGCCGGTAGTAGATCCCTTGTGAGTTGGTCTGTGTGTAGTCTTTAGCACAGGAGACTGGCTCTACAGTGCTTGGGGGACATCAGTTCTACCACTGTGTTATCTACACATAGTGTCTGTTCAGAGTTGGCACCAAAGAGGTGTTCTCGCTCATCTCTTGCATGCCAACTTTCCATATAAATCGAGTAAGAATGCATTTCATATATATATGTACACACACACACACACACACACACACACACACACACACACACACATATATATATATATATATAAAATTTTGCCTTATGTCTTAGTTGGGTTTTTCAGTGTTCTACTGAACACCATAATCAGAAGCAACTTGAGGCAGGAAGGTTTGTATCATCTGACAATCTGATAATATTCCACCACGAGGGAAAGGCAGCTCAGGGGCTCTAGGTGGGAACCTTGAGGTCGGAACTGAACCAGAGGCCATGGAGGAGAGTACTCACTGGCTTGTTCTCTGTGGCTTGCTCAGCCTGCTTTCTCCCCCTCCGCTTTTCAGGACAGGATTTTTTCTGTGTAGCCCTGGCTGTCCTGGAATTCATTCTGTAGCAAGGCTAGCCTTGAGCTCATAGAGATCCTCCTGTCTCTGCCTCCCGAGTGCTGGGATTAAAGGCGTATATCACTTTCCCATACAAGACCACATGCCCAGGGATGGCACTGCTCACAGTAGGCTGGGCCTCCTGTGGTGACCATCCACATCATCACTAAATACGAAAATTCCTCCACAGACCAGCTATAAGCCAACCTGATAGAGTTCACTTTCTCAGTTAAGGTTTCCTCTTACCTGATGACCTCAGCTTGTGTCAGGCTAACAAAAAACAAACAAACAAAAAAGCAAAACAAAAAAACTAAACAGCATATTTGATTCCTGAGAGTTGACTTCTATCATTTAACCTATGATGATTGCATTATATGACACATAGACACACAGACAGATACACACAATTGCCTTAGATGTGAAAAACTGGGGTTAAAACCCCATAGGAGGAACAGCAATATGAACTAACCAGTACCCCCTAAGCTTATGTCTCTAGCTGCATATGTAGCAGAAGATGGCCTAGTTGGCCATCATTGGGAGGAGAGGCCCTTGGTCTTGCAAAGATTGGGTCTTGCCCCAGTACAGGGGAATGCCAGGGCCAGGAAGCAGGAGTGGGTGGGTTGGGGAGCAAGGCAGGGGGGTGGTATAGGGGACTTTCGGGATAGCATTAGAAATGTAAATGAAGAAAATATCTAATAAAAAATTGTTTAAAAAAAGAAAAGAAAAACTGAGTTAAGTCATAGATTATAAGGAGTTTCTCCTGCATTGTCTGGAGCAGGAGGAGTTTGTGACTTGCACCATGTACTGCACACACAGAGGAGATGCGCACATACAGCCTGGTAGACAGAGATGGGAGCAGACATGGAAACAGTGAGGTCATGAGAGCCTGAAACTGGAAGAAGCAAGAAAAGAGTCTTCTCTGAAAGTTCTAGAAGGAGTGCGCTCCCGCTAACATCTTGATTTCAGACTTCCGTCTTTCAGAACGCACACAGAGAGATTTCTGTTGTTTTAAGCATCACTTGGTGGTGGTTCTTCATGACAGTAGCTCACGGATACTAGTCAACTGTCCTAACCCAAGCAGAAGACCAGCCCTTCCTCTCATCCTCGCAGCAATGCTTCTGCAAGAGACGGGCTGTGAGGAGCCTGCAGTCCTGAGGATGCTGCACTGGCTACAGTCAACTTCATCAGCTCCATTTCCCAACAGCGCTCCAGTAGACCTGACCCTCCTCACTCTGACCCACCCAGGGAGTGCCTGGGACAGAGGAGGCTGTGGAGTCCTGTCTCTGGCTTTCTCTCTGAACAAAGCTTTACTTTGCTCAAGTTGTGGCAGAGCTGAAAATGTAGATAACGTAGATTATCTACAGTTACAGAGCACGTTGACTTGAGCAGGAACCTCTGTGTTCTGTAGTAAGTTTTACTACAGTGCTTTCTTGCATGTGGGCTTTGAGAGGGAAGACAGCCAGGGGAAGCACGTGGGATCAGAGTTGTTGCTATGGTGAGAGCAGAAAGCACAAGACACAGGAACAGGCACGGGGAAGCCCTGCAGTCTTAGGTTTTCTCCTTCTGGAGTTTACAAAGCAAGCTAGAGTCTGGTCCAGTCAGATAACCTGGTCTTGAAACCCAAAGAGACCTTGTGGATATGCAAAACCATGCCCAGCACATGGGAGAAGAAACCAAAGCCAAGAGAGAGCCATCGGCTCAGGCAGCTCTGGAGGTTTGAGACAAGACTTTGTAGAAAATCACAGTCATAGAGATTTACCTTCTTAGTCCTGCGTGCACTCTCTCCCCCATTTTCTCAGCCATGAGCTAGCTGAGTTCTGGTCTATGTTTAGACACTTGATGAATTGAAAGCTTACTTTGTTGTCTGCACAGAGAGCACTCAGGTCTAGGTCCTCCCTATTAGTTACCAGTGGATTGTGATTATTATAAGAGTTACCTTGAACTGCTCAGTCATGCCACCTGAAATGTTAGGGGGGTGAACTGAGCAGTTTACAACCCTTGCTTCATAGTGAAACATCCTGGGGGTAGGGATCAAGCCATAGTCACACCCATTTTATTGGATACCCCACAGGTAAAAGCCAAGTTCACTATTTTCAATGCCCCCTAACTTCCCACCCCCAGCTTATATCTTTTGCATCTAAGTTCAGGACCCAGTGGACTGTGTAGTATCTGCTGTAGAACGATATCCTCTGAGCACCACAGCTGCCATTTCCATCAGAGCAGCTGTGGTTACTTGCAGGAGACCCTCAAAATGGAGCCTGTTGACAGTGGACATTCATTCATTTGCCTCTTAAAGAAGGCGTGAAGAGGATCACTGGAGTCTCTCTTCAGATCCTGTCTACTCCCTCCCACACCTCCCAGACATTTGTATGCAATTCTTCCTTAACTGCATGTGACCTTGGGGCCTTGGGGGGGGGGGTTCTAGGACACACAGACTGTGGATGTTTCACCGAGAGGGGGACTCCATCTACACAGTGTTAGAAAAGTTATCTCTATTGGGGTGAGATTTTGGGGTAGTATGGCAGCTTGGGGGTCACTCATGATCTCGTGAGTAATTTCTCATCTCTATTCAGTAAACAAGCCCAATAAGGTCATTGGTTCTCCCAGTCTTGGTAGACTATTAGGAGGAGGTAGACATTTGTCTATTTATTCCTAGAGAAAGTTTACAAAATATATTTAAGCTGCTTCCAGAAGATATGTCTTGTCGACATATACATGCGAATCTGGTGCTGTTGGCTTCAATTCATAGTAGATCCCTTCCCTCAAGTTCCACACTCAGCCCATCTCTCTCTCTCTCTCTCTCTCTCTCTCTCTCTCTCTCTCTCTCTCTCTCTCCCTCTCTCTCTCTCCCTCTCTCTCTCTCTCTGTCTCTCTCTCCCCCTCTCGATCCCCTGGACTGTACCATTCCTGGAGATACCGTAATACCAGGCCGATGCACCGAGTGGCTGAAGCAAGCTCTCATTTTACCTCCCTGTCATATCAGATAATAAACTGGTAAGAACAGCCACTCTCACTTCATCTTAGGTCAAAGGCTGGGAAGCAATCATGCTCAATTTCTCAACCTTTTTAGTCATTTAACCATAGTTTGCTAAATGAGATAACATTGAAGTCTACTCATGCCTTAAAAGTTATGAGGCTTTCCCGTGCTTTTACAGTGGGGGAAGGCTTGGGGAGTGGTGATAGAACTATGTGGGTATCATTTCTGTCAACTATCTCTCAGAACTTACTCTGAGAGGCCCCCTTGGGGTTTTGACTGAAGAAGGTATGCAATCTAGTCCACCCAACAGCAACTGAACCTCCTCAGTGAGACGGTTACATTTAAGTTAGAGGTCAAGGGGATGATCAAGTGGTACTAAAATCACCAGCAACAGCCACAGCCATGATTTGGAACACCGGGCCTCAACAAGGGGGCAACTGCTTAAATGCCATTATGTATCTTTGCAGTGAACAGCTTTTCCATCATTTTACTGCAAAGGAAGCGAAGGTCCAGAGAGGTCAGATAAAATGTGGAGCCTGAAAAGCTGAACTGATTTGCTTTTCAGAGCTATGAATGTGTAAACCTCTGCTGCCATCAGAGAGAAAGGAGTGAGAGATGGAGAGATGGAGAGAGAGAGAGAGAGAGAGAGAGAGAGAGAGAGAGAGAGAGAGAGAGAGTTAGAGTTAATATTATGGGAAGAATCAGGTAGAAGAATTGCCCTGAATTGCTCCCACAAAAGATGCTGCAAGAAAATATTCTAAACCAGCACTTTAGTTATTTCCCAAGCTCACTCCAGATAGAAAGAGCCAGGCTGGCACAGATACATTTGTTTTGAAGGACTTGTTCTTCTGCAGTCAGTCCCTGCTCCCTCAGATTAGTCTCCCAAATGACCACCGTGTTTCTCTGTGATTCTGCGGCTTGGCAACACTCTTCTCTAACCAGCACAAGCAGCTTGATTCTAAGCAGAGCTCTCACTTCTGCTGATTGCCATCAGTGGAACAAAACGTACAGGGAGGAGAGGAGGTGGTGGTGGGGGAACTACAGTAAGCCCCCTTCCTGTGGTGCCTGTCTACAGACTCAGTGTGAATCAAGATGTTCTCAAGATCGATCTCTCTCTCTCTCTCTCTCTCTCTCTCTCTCTCTCTCTCTCTCTCTCTCTCTCCCTCTTTACCCCCTCTCTGAGCAAGAATTGGAGAAGACTCTATCTGCCTCAGGAATCTAAATCTATGTTATTATTTGAGAAATCCATTGAGCAAACATCATTTACCCATGCCACGAAGCCAGATCTAGAGGAGGTGACCTTGCCTTGAAGCATCGATAATTGGGAAAAAGAAAGAAGAAATGGCTATTGCTAATGAGGCTTCCGCAAGCCACCATTTCATAGTGTAGCTGAAAGAAAGAAACTAACCAAGCTCTGAGAAGCTGCAGAATCCTAGTGCGGCGAGTGGGTTAGATGCCGTACGTTTCATTAAAAGGCTCTGGGAAGGTCTGCTGTATTTAAAGTGTGGGAATTCCCCTCCATCGTACATAGAAAAAATGGTCTAATTACACAGATGACAAATACATGTGTGGAGGCACACAGCACATGCAAAGCCACACTCACACAGACTGACAGGCTGTGAGTCTGATGATGGCAATGAATCTCACAGCCTACTTGGCCCGTGGAAGGATGACTTTCTGTATGCAAATGAAGGGTAGGGGGAAAAAACCCACTCTGCCATTGCAATTAAATAATACAGTATTAAGTCACTGCACGGTCTTGAACGAGGTGTGGCATCAGCAGGACCCGTCTGTGGGTCAGGTCTCTCTTGGAGGGGAATCCACAGTGCCTCGTGATGGCTGAAGTGACGAAATATGAGATTTACGGGCTGAAAGAGGCCCGGTATGCATTCTGATATTGCTTTCTCTAACATACTTTATGACATGACATAAAGATGATACTATCTAAAGTAGCTGATATGTCTCAAACCAAAGAGTAGGACTAGGAATACATCCGCAAGACAGAAAGCCCGTAAGCTTTTTTTTTCTTTTCTTTTCCTAAAAGCTTATCAAGTCCTTACCAGGTTTGTTTTCACACACACACACACACACACACACACACACACACACACACACACACACACACACTCACACACACACACCTTTCCTCTTCTCCTTACAAACTGGAAATCTCTTCGCCATTGGAGTGGTAAAACATCGTGTTACCTTTGTGCTGATCAAACACAGAAGAGGTGCTGAAATCCATGGTAGCCTGTCTCATCGTTTACCATCAGAACGGCAAAAAAAACCCAGTCAGGGCTCTGGAGAGGAGAAAACACCATTTCACACACTGCAGCCAACGTCAGTCAGCTTCAGCATCGTTGGCGTCAGCTCCCGTTGTAGAATTAAGTGTGTGTTAGATCTGCCGGGCGCCTTCAAGGCTACCTTTGCAAAGACATAAAAAACACTCTTTCTGCAGGGGAGGAAGTGTTACTCTCAGAATCCCATTCACCATCAACACTGACGTGTGAGTATTATATACCCTTCCCCCAAGCAGACAGACAAAACATCCCAAACCCTAAAATAAGACAGCCTTCACGGGGGTGCCTGCCTTGGATCTGGGCCAGGAAAATGCTGCAGATCTCAGAGCTTCGGCTGAGGCGACTGGAAGGTCGCTTTAAACCAATAGAAACCTCAATGAGTGAGTGAGATTCACAGGGCCAGACGGAGCATGTGCAAAGCCGCCAGCGCAGACTGCGTGCTGGCTGTTTGTTCTTGGTGGAGTGAGAACTGCATTTGGGTCATGTGAGCAGAGACGGGCCATCTCAGTGGAATAGGATGTAAATATTGTAGCAGGAGGCTGCAGTCCACGTGCCCTGCTGAGTAGTTATGCACTGCTGCTGGGGGTGGGGGGATGGGGGGAGGTTCAGGCTCCCTGCAGTGACCTCCTCCTGTCAGAGAGACTTTGAGGGTGGGCAGTGAAAGGTTGAAGGTCAAGGTTCAAATATCTGTGCAGACTAAATCAAACAGCCTGCAGTCACAAGGCTGTGCCTTACTGCATTCTGCATGAAGCCTGACAAGTCACCAGCCATACTGCTTCGAGAAGCAGTCAAATAAATTCATCCTCTAGGGTTAAAAACCTGAGGGGGAAATCTTGCTCTTATTTGCATACGGTGGTACTGTCTATTGCTAGGGGAAGACATCTGTCTAGTTCGTTTGTGTTTTTACAAAATGAAGACATTTCCTTTGTGGTTTTGGCTTTATATCTATATGTGTGCACACCTGAGCGTGTATATGTCACAGGTCCATCAGGAATCTCTTTTCAGGATCACCTTCCTTGTTTTTTCCAGAGAGAGTCTCTCCCTGACACCCAGGCCTTGTCCGGGTGCCTAGGTTGGCTGGCAGGAAGCCAGGATTCTCCTATCTGTCCTCCAAGAGCCTGGGTGGTGAGTGATAGCACCTGGCTTTTTGTATGTCACTGATCATGGCAACTCCCTTTTCTTTTTAACTAACAGATATTTGATTTTAGACATAGTGCTGGAAATGTTTTCTTTTTTTCCTCTGCGTATGGCTATATTAATACTTTTTTTTTGTAGTACAGAGATTAAACCCAAACATTATATACTAGATAAGTGGTCAACTACTGAACTACACTCTTAGTCTTTACATTTGTTTTGATATAGAATGGTCTAGTCTATGTTCTGTGTTCTTTTGTAGGCAGTTCTCTTTTATCTTTTGACACATATTTTCTACTTGCCTGTCATTTATTTTTCATAAAAAAGGGCCTCACATCTCTATGACAATGCTACCACTCACTAGTAATATCACTCACTCACAAGCACTGTTATTCACCTCACAGAACCATGACTCAGCAGTACTGTTACTATGACTCAGCAGGACTGTTAGTATGACTCAGCAGGACTGTTATTATGACTCAGCAGTACTATTATTTACCCAACAATGTTATTCATCGCTATTCTTTTCCACTTGGGCTCCTTCCTTTCAAAATACTCTGCAGTATTTGATTTAAAAATACAAGCAGAGGCTGGAGAGATAACTCAGTGGATCAAGTTGTTGCTTTAGCATTTTTAGAGTCCAGGATGTGGCAGTTTGACTGTCATCTCAGTGCTGGGGAGGTGGAGACAGGATTTCAGGAGCAAGCTGGATGGCTAGACTAGCAGTGAGCTCTGGATCTGATGGAGGGACTGTGCCTTAATATATAAAGGGTGAGCAATCAAGAAAGACACTCATGTCAACTGTGGTCCCTACATGTGTATGCTGAAATGGTCACCCACACATATATATATACCACACATATATATACCCCACAAGCAAACACACACATCATGCATACAGAGGAGAAATACAACACATTGTTGACAGATGAGCTAGGTGGTGTAGGACAGCAGGACTGGGAGAAGAACAACTGCTGAAGTCAGCCTTCTGATACTCTAGCCTGTTGCCTGGAGTGTTTCCAAACCCACTGCTATATGGAACCAGGGTGGGCTCAGTGGTTTGTAGAATGACTCCTGAAAAGATATACACGCCTTAAGCCCCAGAACCCATGAACATGACCTTGATGGCAAACTGAGTCTGTTCAGCTCTAACGACATAAAGGAGCTCTCTTTGAAATGTGTCTCAGTGGTTTCTATTGTTCAGAGGAACATGCAGAGGTAAGGGGGTGGGGGAGAACATGGAACAACACAACCTCCTGTCATTTGTCACTTATGCCACCAAAGCAGGAAGAACTTAGGAACCCATTGTCTCCTAAAGCCTAGAGGGGGAGCTGGGTTCTGGCAGCACCTTGATTTTCAACTTTGGATTTCCAGACTGTGAAATAGTAAGTTTTGGTTGGTTATTGGAAGCCACCAAGTTTGTGATAATTTTCTTACAGCAGCTTCAAGAAATTAACACAGAGGACTCTCAAAATATTATCTCTCCAGTTAGTAGATTTCTGTGAAAGCATTTATCATGACCCAAACCAAAGTATGGCTGTTAGTTTGTAAGGGACTCATTCTGAAGAGAGGCAGGTAGGCAGACCGAAGACGAGGGCTTGAGTGTGTTATATAGGTGTGGCTTGGGCAAACGTCATGATTTTTTGGAGCTCTGCCTTTTAATCTGTTGCATGGGAACCAACTTCTTATGAGAATTCATGGTTATCATTCAGTCACTTTTCTGGGCTTCTAAAAAGGTTAGTTTTTTTTTTTTTAAATGTATTTTCCAGTTCATTTTGAGTGAGGGTGTAATGTCCTACTGCAATCAAGATATAGAATATTTCTATCACTTTTAAAGCTCTCTGGTGCTCCTTGCAGGCTAGCCCCTCTCCTGGGAAGTGTATATTCACAACCTAATGGGAGAGGGAGAAAAAAACCAGTGGACAGGTAAGCAACTTAGCACTTAATGGTAGGAAAACAGTATATGCTCTAAAGGGCATTTAAAGTTTTGGTGCATTTTGCTTTGTACTTTTTGTAGTGTTATCTTTATTAGAACATATAGTATATTTTGTACTAACACTTTAATTCATGAATATCATATACGTTGATTATATTCACTCTTATTCTTTCTCTTGCTCCTCCTCTTCTCTCTTGATTTCTTTCCTCTTTCCAGAGATAGGGTTCTTTCTCCTCTCTCTCTCCCTCTCTTTCTCTCTCTCTCTCTCACACACACACAGGCACATATATAACATTCACACACACACAAGCATACACACACACATCTATGCACAGATTTATATACATACATATATTTATGTGTATAAATTATACATACATTATACATACATGCCCACATACATACATACATACATACATACATACATACATACATACATACACACACTGCAAATGAGAGGAAGAAAGGTGGTATTTGTCTTTCTGAGTCTTATTTCATTGATCCCAAGCAACTTATGTAGTAGATGGATTTTAGTACATGATCCTGAGTTAAAGAAGCCAGAGAGAAAACACCACATATTGAGATCTCTTCTTTGTTGACTTAGATTTTTCAAAACCTACTTTAGTTGTGGTTCTTTAATGCTTCAACTTCTTTCTTGCCCACCACCCAGCAGAGGAAGGGGAAAAGAAAGGTTAACAGGAAATGGGGGTTGTAGACCTATTTAGAAATAGTTCTCTGGAGTGATTTCAATCTTTGCTGTCAGCAGACCAGTGCACTAGCAAACACCAAACATGAATTAGTAGCAGCAGGCCCATCCAGAAGAAACTGTGAGGCTCCACCGATCAGCACAAGTCCTTGGAAGTGGCAGGAAACAGCCAGGATACCACAAAAAATTATCTGGTCATTTTCTCTCTATTCAGTCATTACAAGTAATGATCAGCAAAGGAAGCAAGGCGAACCAGTGCAAGGGAGTGAAGAAAGCAAGGCGAACCAGTGCAAGGGAGTGAAGAAAGCAAGGCGAACCAATGCAAGAGTGTCATCCATTGTCTGTTGGGTTGTACTTACACTCTCCAAATATCATGTATCCTCTCAAGTGTTTGCTTTAACAAAACATCGTATGTCTTTTTACCGAGCAGCTTTCAGGAAAACACCACATGTCTGCCTCAGCAAAAGCATCTTCTCAGAAGACACTTTCCAGAAAAACATCACATGACACAACTGAGTCTCCAAAGAAACCAGGAATTCCCACTTCACTTCTTCAAGGCACTCTTGACAACAACAACAACAACAAAACAAACAAACAAACAAACAAACAACCCCAGAGATTTCATGAGTGCCTTCCAGAGAGAGGAATGAGCTACACAGGGCATGCTGAGGGCTTGTGGTGCTAGAACTAGTTAATAGTCATCGTGACTGTGGTGAGGAGAACACACCTTGCATTTCCTTGTCAAGCTCACAGAACCCAGCACTTCAAAGGGTGAATGTACAAATTACACTTTAATAGACCTGAAAAAATAAACAATACAATCTTCTGTAGCTTAACTCATAATGTCAACCCAACTTTCAAAACGAGTTTGTTGAAAGCAGATAATTAAAATCAACAGGTTGTTTTTTTTTTTAAATGAACAAAAGATTTTAGTCAGATGTTTATAATTTATAGGATATGTCTACAGTTGGCAAACTAACTTTACAATTATTACGGCTGTCCTGGTCTATGGCTTTTCACACCAGTTTGACCTTGCTTGAGCTGATCAATGCCGTGTGTATTGAGACAAGCCTGTTGTTACAGGTTTAGGTGTTGCCACATGTTTTACTGCTGTAGCTGTGTAGAATCTGAGTTCTTGTTTTAGGACCTGCTTCTGAGGATGAGCAGCTGACGCTCTGCATATCTCCTGTCACTCGGGAGATAGAGGCAGAAGAATCAGGAATTCAGGGTTGTTCTTGGATATATAGCAAATTCAAGATCAGTCTGGGCTACCTCAGATTCTATAAAAATACAACGAACAAAAACTCCAATATGGCTTCTCCATTAGAGCATAACCTCCACACAGGCTTTGTCATCTGTGTCTATTCCTTGTCTCTCTAGTACAGCACAGAGAGGGAACCTGAGGGGATTACGTGAAGAATGAAATGTCTCCGCAGGACCTTTCCCACTGTCTTACTCAGGGTTTCTATTCCTGCACAAACATCATGACCAAGAAGCAAGTTGGGGAGGAAAGGGTTTATTCAGCTTATACTTCCATACTGCTGTTCATCACCAAAGGAAGTCAGGACTGGAACTTAAGCAGGTCAGGAAGCAGGAGCTGATGCAGAGGCCATGGAGGGATGTTTATTACTGGCTTGCTTCCCCTGGCTTGCTCAGCTTGTTCTCTTATAGAACCCAAGACTACCAGCCCAGGGTTGGTACCATCCACAGTGGCCCTCCACAGCTTGATCACTAATTAAGAAAATGCCTTACAGCCGAATCTCATGGAGGCACTTTCCCAACTGAAGCTCTTTTCTCTGTGATAACTCCAGTCTGTGTCAAGTTGACACACAAAACCAGCCAGCACACACACCAGCATTGACGTCTTGTTCATTGACAAAGTGACATTATCCATTTGGGCACTGGGATAATCCACAAAGAGGACTTTCTGATGTGCTTGCAGTCTTCCAATGGGAACAAGAGGATGAACATGGAGGGTTTCAGATGTTCTGGTGAGTTTTGAACTGTATTCTGACTGGTTGACCTCCACAGACAAACTGACACAGGTTTTAGGAAGTCCTATATTTTACTCCAATGAAACAGCAGTGTGCTCAAGTGGAGGACACATGAGGTGTGCTGGGTGATTGTAGACAGTGCCTGAGCTTGGGGGACATGCAACTATGAGCTGTGCTTTAGTTACAAGTGAGAAATAAAATAGGCGTTCCACGGGGCTGTTAGAACGCCTATAAAGTGATATCAATAAAAGCAGAGCTTACATTGTTTTGAAGAAACTTTGTGAATCTATTTATTTGATTTAAAACCCCTGTGGATTTGTTTCTGGTTTTAGAAGGATATGCCGATCATCTATCTTTGTTGAGTTAATTAAAAGTAGACGCAAGTGAACTCAGTGGTCAGGTTAATTATTCATAAAACTACCCAGAAAGATCTATCTCTTCTAACAAATACAGCTGCAACTTAAATGAGCAGATAACGTTCTCCTCTGTAAACATCTCAAAATCTATAAATTCTGAGAATGAATAAAAAGACTTTGGACCTATTATTAATGCAAATATTTCGGTATGATATCTTGAATATCATGTTTTATAATATGTCACTATGTTTTTCCTTAATAGGTAAACATTACTTTATAAGGCACAGATAAGAATAAATTAAAATTTAATTTTATGGTAACAAGTATATATTGTTACTATAAAATTTTCAATTTTAAACTCTACGTAAACAAAAGGTAATGGCTACCGAGCACTTTGGCAAACATTTGATCAATATATATATTTTTTTTTATTTAAAACTCATCATTAAGGTTCATGAAATGAAATTTCTGTTTTATTTCTAATGAATGTTGACTGTCTTAGTCAGCTTTCTGAAACAAAAACAAAAACAAAAATGCCGTAAGTCAGCAACAGTCAAGAGGACATGTTTATTTTGTCTCACAGGCTTCAGTCCACACTCAGTTGGTGCCTTGGTTTGGGGCCTATGGTGACAGGGAAGAGTGTCTTGCGCGCGCTCGACTGGCCAGGAAGAACGACGCTGCAACAGGATCCTTCTGCACACGTTTATTGGGAGAGCTTGATTGTAGAGGCGAAAAGACCTCGAGCCCAGAACTGGTGCTGCTTTTATAGGCCTAGGAGGGGCGTGTCTCACACCCGGATTGGTTATGCACTAAGCCTCATTTGCATGTTCCTCATCTGATTGGCTACTCTCTCTCAGTACCTTACAGAACCTCATTATCATACCTCATTTGCATGTCTCACATCTGATTGGTTATACTCTCAGTACCTTACAGAACCTCATTATCATGCCTGGGCCAGGCAGTGTCTTTGCAAAAAACTTTACTGCATATGTACACATTGGTTGTTTGTCCAATCTTATGCGTGGTGGCCAGCAGTAGTCAGTGCCACTCTGCAACGGCACATGTGGCTTCCCACAAGAGTGGGACAGGACAAACACATTTGGAAAGAGTGGGACAGAACAAACACATTCATCTCACGGAGATCAGGAAACAAAGAGAAAGGAAGGAGCCAGAATCCCAATGTCCCCTTCAGGACATACACCAGGCCCCATATCCTACGGACTCCACGATTTTACTTCCTCCCAGGAGCAGAGCAAGCTGGTGAGTAACTCTTCAGTGTGTGACTTTTTGTTTGTTTGTTAGCCTACGATGCTTGGATGAAATATGGAGCAGAGGTTATGCTGATTGGGTGTAACTAGGCTCATACTGGCTGGTGGATACTCCTGTTCCCATAGTACCCACTTCTCAGGAAAATTGTGGGCTTTATTTTCAAATCTCAAATAGATGCTGTTGATTTTTTGTTGTTGTTTCTTCCTCTCTGAACTGCATTTGTCTCATCATTGAATGCCTATGGGAGCCTTGGGAATCTGCATTTAGTTATGTCTGGATTGTAGCCACTCCCTCATCAAGCCAATAGATTTGTGGGGACACAGAAAACAAATATAATAAAAACCCAGCCCATAACACGCTCAGATACCTATGTGGATGGTGAATTTGTCAAACATCCCCAAAAGCCTTTTGAAATGTTCCAAGTTGAACCAAAGGTTCTCTACTTCTACCTTAAGCTTAGTATTGATTGGTCACATTCAAATGAAGTCTTGTGGCATGAATTAAGTTAGTATTTTGTAGAGGTCTGTGTCCAGCAATATCACTTCCTATTTGGTCTCTTCTTTGCAGCTCTGAACTACCCAGTATCCAGAACAATATTTTTTGTTTGCATTTATTTATTTATTTATTGTTTGTTTGTTTGTTTGTTTAGTTTTGAGAGGAAGCCTTTGAGAGGAATGTAATTGAATTTAGCTCTCCAAAGATGCTTGTACAGTTATGGAAGTAAATTCTGAGGTGGCCAAGGTTAATGGAAGAAAGTTTGCTGATTAAAGTAGCTGCTAATGAGGCAAAAGCCTTCCTCTGTAGAGTTAGACTCTATCCTGTAGAGTGTTATGTCTTGTAGTTACAGACTGTAGCTGCCATAAAGGGGACACAGAAAGATCGAAGGTTGTTGGTTATGTGTCAGTCCCCGCCTACTCACCAACAATTTAAAGCACAGCCTATTCTTGGTATAAGAAAGCCCCAAGTTGATCATTGTGGGCTAAAGCAGTGCTTCTAAACATTTAATGAGCACACATCACCTCGGGTCAACTTAAATGAACACTTTGAGTTAATAGGCCTGTGTATAAAATGGATCCAGCACCCCACCCCCACTCTAGAGTACGACTTTTTTGTCCATGCTGGCCCAGAACTTACTGTCACTCACCTCACATTTTATACAGATGCACAAAATAATTTGGTGCCTTAAAGAGCTCAAAATAGATGTTAATCACCACAGCCTGCTCTGGTTTGGATCTGAAAGCTTCCCAAAGGCCCATGTGGTAATGAGTTGTCCTCAGGGTGCTGCCGTGGGAAGGTGGTGGCTTTGAGAGAAGGAACTCAGTTGGAGATTTTTAGGTCACTGGGAGTTTGCCCTTGAAGAGGATTTGCCTCCCTCTTGCCATGAGGTAAATGTTTTGGCTCATGCGATTCTTTCATCGTTCATAAGCATAAAAACAACAGCACTGACTAATCAGAACTCACAATCTGATGAACTGATGAGCCAATGAACCAATAAAGCCTTTTCTTTCTAAGAGTTCTCTTCAGCTAGGCAGTGGCCTTGTATTTAATCCAAGCACTCTGGAGGCAGAGGCAGGCAGATCTCTGAGTTTGAGGCCAGCCTGGTCTAGAGAGTGTGTTCCAGGACAGTCAGGGCTACACAGAGAAATCTTGTCTCAAAGAGCAAAAAGAACAAAAAGTTTCTTTCAACATTTGTGATGGTGATGGAAACTCTAACACAACTCTCTTCTCCGAGATCTTTCACTATTTATGGTCTGAAACATGCGGTTTTTAAGGAGCAGTACACGTGGTGGGGCTCCAAACTGGAGACTGCATGAACTATGAGCATGTGCTGACCCTAGATAATCTTCACTATATGGATATGTTTGCTTGCCAACGTGACCACATCTGGAATTAACTAAAACCCAAGTGGCTAGGCACACCTGTGTGGGACTTTTTTTTTTTCTTAATTAAATGATTTGAAGTGTGAAAACCCACGTCTGAACTGGATCTTTGAGGAGAGAAGATATGCCTTTAATCTGGGCAACTCCTGCTTCCAGCATAAAGGATGTGAAAGAAGGAAGCTTGCTCTCTTTTTGCCTGCTTGCTCTCACTCTCACCGACAAGTCCATTCCTTCACTGGCGTTAGAGCCTGCTTCTTCAGGATTCCAGCATACACTGAAGACCACTGGAGGCATCCATCCTCTTGAACCGAACAGCTACTGAGTTCTTGGACCTTTTGTTAATGGCCATTGTTGGACTAGCTGGGCTGGAGCCTATAAGCCATCCTAATAAATCCCCTTTATTATCTATATATCTATGTCATTGATATCTATATCTGTATCTATATATGTCTATATCTATTATGTCTATGGTGGTTTGAATATGCATGACTTAGGGAGTAGTGCTCTTAGGAGATCTGGCCTTGTTGGAGGAAGTGTGTCATTGTGGGAGTGGGCATCGAGACCCTCCTCTTAACCATGTGGGAGCCAGTCTTCTCTTCATAGCCTTCAGTTGAAGATGTTCTTCAGTTGAAGAACTCTCATCTCCTCCATCTCCATGCCTGCCTGGATGCTGCCATGCTCCTGCCTTGATGATAATGGATTGAACCTTTGAACCTGTCCCAATTTAATGCTGTCTTTATAGGAGCTGCCTTGGTCGTGCTGTCTTTTCTTTTCATATGTAGATTCATTCTATAAGCTATTCTAGAGAGCTCTGGCTAATACACCCAGTCTAGGACCAGTCAGAGATTTGCTCTTTCACTTCTCCTAGGAGAACACTAAACACGGCTGTGTACCTTGGGAGTTCATTGCTCCATTGACTTTGAACTGTGCTCCCCCAACCCCCGCCATTACCAACCTCCCCACGCATCAGATTCAAAGCTGCCCAGTCTCCGGACAGAGCCCGCTTCTCCTTAGCTTAAACATATGTTTACACATATCAAAGAGACATATCAAAACAAAGCTGGGCCCATTTCTTCGCAAGTTCACACCATAACAGGCTGCAAGTAGAGGAACTAAATGCTCACACTTACTGCTAAATTGTTCTGGGCCCTTCACACCTCCGCCTACGTAATTGTAGCTGGTACACTAATTGGAAGACACCAGCTGCTCTAGGAAGTAGAGAGGTAGTTCCCTTCTGAGTGTCTGTACTGACAACAGGCTTTACTCTCCTGCTCTTAAGGGACCTTAAGCTGGTCTCGTGAGGTCCAAGGAGAACTCCATTTCCCTACATTCTGGCAGTTAAGCTAAAGCCAGCACTCCTTATGAACTCATGAAGCTGGTTCGTCTCTACTGAAAGGAAACATTTTTCTTCATCACTGTCAGAAGGGACAGATGGCCACCTGAGGTACCTATTAGCATACCAGAGCAAATGCTGGCCTCCTGGCTCCCTCACTATCACAAGTTACACATTTCAGAGTCCAGGGTTCTCCTAGGTCTTCTCACCTCCTCCCTTACCCTAAACTTCTTCAGTTCCTAGGCATCTCTCCCCACCTACCCGTTCTCCGTATAACCCTGCTAAGCTCACCGTTTTTGTCTTCCTCTCTTTGATGTCTCCATTTCCCCTCTCCCCAGTTCTCTGTCTCCCCCTCCCCCTCTCCTCTTTCTGCATCCACCCTCTCTCTTCCCACCCCTTCACTTACTCTGCCCTTGCTTCTGACATGGCCAGGTCCCGTCTGCCCTTTCGGTCATCTACATTGTCTCTGCTCTGCACTCTTGCAGATGCCTCAGGCAGTTCTCCTTTTCTTATCTACAATAAAAACCTTACCCTAACCATAACACGGAGTGGCCAGGCCATAAGTTTATACAAGCCTCACTAGTCACGCTACCAGTCTATACAAGCCTCCTTATCCAAGGTGTGTGACCTCAGCTCCTCTCCCTTGTTCCTCTGCACTTTTCTGTTATTTCCCTTGGACTTTTTTCATTGCCTTCTGCTAAAGAGAAATGTTGGTCGTTTGTTCCTCAGAATGCTCTCAGATTATTTGTGTACCTCATTCTACCCAAAAGCCTTCCCTAGAGAGGTTAGTTTGCACCACTGTGGAGGGTCTGGGTTCTGAACTATCTGAGTCCCATTTTCAATGTTAGGACTTGACATTGTGTGATTTCGTCCTTCCTTTCCTAATCTGTTTAATCAGAATAGTATATATATATATATATATATATATAGTTTTGAATGGGAGGGAGTCTATAAAGAAACAGAGGCAGAGAAGCAGGCAGATCTGATCTCAACAAGATAAAATTGTTTTATCGAGCAGAGAGGAGCCTCAGCCTTTCCATAGGATAAAAATTGAATCCACTTAGTGGAGCTGAGAACATGGATATACACATACGCACATAGGAAGTTGCAGTTATTCTTTTGTGGTTGACTGGAAGCAGGGTGAGTTGATTTTAATACCTGGGTATTGTTTCTGTAGGCTGAGTGGAATGGTGGTTGGGGTCAAGCAATTCTTTACGGCTAGGGACTATTGCTCAGTATAGCCTGACTCAATTCCTCATGATGGGACATGAGGCCATTACCCAACACGGTCTCCTATGTAGAGCAAACTGGCCTCAAACTTGTGATCTTCCTGCTTCCACCCCACCCCCCACCCCTGAGTGCTGCAATGGCAGCCAAGTACCATCATGCCCAATATATAAAATTCTTGAGTGAAGTAAATTGATTAAGTATGTCAAATTCTCAGAGAGATGTTTTCTATAATAATTTTTGACATGCACTTACTACTGAGATTTCTACCACTTATTCTATTTACATTTCTACCTTGAGAAACTTCCCTTTAGCTTAAACTTGTGCTCACATCTTTCAGCCTTAAAAACACCAAGATAAAAACCAAAACTGTTTGAGCCCGTCCATCTCTCCTTTCTCGAGATACCTCCAGAAAAGCAAGTAAGTTGCTGTCTTCTGGCAATACCCAGTCTCTTCCCGATTTATTGCAGCCTGATCTTGTTTCCCTGACTGCTGGAAGGAGGCTCAACTGCCAGACACTGCCGGACAACCAATCTGATGAACCTATTTCACAGATGTTTAATTGTAATAGTGCGGCTATGAAAATCAGGCAGGGAGATAGTATTTTCTACAAAGCTCAAGGCTTTCCTTATTTGTGGTTTCAGTGGCTTGGGGCAGTGGACCTGATGCAGGATAGCCTACTACGCAGCATAGTGTGGTGTAAATAAGAGTGAATTCAGCCTCGTAAAGCTGACTTCAAGTCTCCATACTGCTCTGCATATGGTAAATGCTCGATCTAGATGAGTTTGTTTGCTCCTAAACTCACTCGGGACTCCCATCGTCCCCTATTTATGGGACCAGAGAAGCTCTCAGTCGGGTCCGATGCTGACAGAGCCTGAACAGGTTAGGTATCTGAATCTTTACCAACATGTCTTATGGAGAAAAGTCTGGGAAGGATTCCTGTCTGCAGAAAGACCAAGGCGGGGAATAAAGAGTTAATGAAATGCTTCTGGACCCACACCTGACCCTTGGAAGGTGGAAAAGTTGGAAGAGGGAGGTTCTGTATGGACCGTATAAACCTTAGCTGTCTTGAATAGCCAGCTAGTCTTCTATTCCTCAGTGTTACCAATTTATCCCTCCCCCCCCCCCCCAGCTCTGCCCCAGGCTCCCTTTCCTCCCAGGAGATGCTTAACTGCTGAATTCCTGTAGGCGCACATCTTGAAAGTTCCCCAACATTCACAGAACTCTAAGTTATGCCAAGAAAGAGACTTCTTGCTCACCCTTCACTTTACAAGCAGATCCAGAACCGAGTGAATAATTAAAGCAACAACCACCGAAAGAAAACAATGTCATCTGTAGGATGAAAAACAAGGATATTGTTGAGCCAATTGAAGAGATTCTCCCACCGTATCAGTGTGGCAGCAACAATGTAATAATGTCAAGGGACTCAGAACTTCCTTCAGAGTGACAAAGAAGATTGCTTTCACAGGTGGTGCTGCCGGGGATACAGTTTCAACCTGCTGAGAGAACTCTTTCTATTTATTTTCACAAGTTCTTTTTTTAAAGACAGATTTTTAAAACTCTATTTTCTTCTCCCTGGAAACACAGCTAACAGATTCCCACGGAGTTTACAGCACAGCAAAAAAAAAAAAAAAAAAAAAAAAAAAAAAAAAAAATCAGCCGAAGCACAGTACAGATCGGTAGACATTATGCACAGTAGCTGGTTTGATTGACTGATCAAGATGGCACTAATGACTGCCTTAGCCCACTAGATCCTATTTGTTTATGAAAGGTTTGATGTCTACATCTGGTGGTGAACTTAGACAAGTTAGTGATGGGACATGTCATGTAGGTATAGCCACTCAGCGCTCAGGAATTCATATTCTGACATGTTTTCTTTTTTTCCTCAGGGAAGGAAATTCCACTACTGATTTCAAGTTGAGAAATTGAGGGGTGTCCTAGTTAGGGTTTCTATTGCTGTGATGAAAACGCCATGACCTAAAAGCAAGTTGGGGAGGAAATGGTTTATTCCGCTTACACTTCCAGATCAGGGTCCATCTCTGGAAGTCAGGGCAGGAGCTCAAACAGAGCTGGAACCTTTGAGGCAGGAGCTGATGCAGAGGCCATGGAGGGTGCTGCTAACTGGCTTGCTTCACAAGCCAGCCTGCTTTCTGATAGAACTCCCAGCCCAGGGGTGGCCTACTCACAATGGACTGGGACTTCCGCCATTGATTGCTAAGTGAGAAAATGTCTTACAGCTGGCTCTCAGGGTGACATTGAGGCTCCTTTCTCTCTGATGACTCAAGCTGTGTCAGGTTGACATTCAAAACCAGCCAGCACTGGGGAAAATGAGATCTCAATATACAGGATGAAAATTTCAGCACAGTCAGGCTTAGTGAGACAAAGACGTGATTTTCAGTAGCTGAATCTGAACGAATCTCTGCGTCTTCAAATGTCAGATTCAAAGTTTCCTTTACCTAATTAGGCAAGCAAGAAAACAAAACGACATTCTATAGCCTGGGAGGATACTTCATTGACTATAACATTCTTATAACACATAAAATATAATCTGGTATTTGGGGTATAAAGATATACTTGGTTGATAAGCTGAGATCTGATTTTCAATATCAAGCTAGTAATAATGTTTTGGGAAGGTAGAAACATTATGACGTGTTCTCTTTGACAGGGAGAGAGCCTACTTGGCAAATCAGCTTGAAAGAAAAAAATATCACGTTAAATATTATGCAGAGGCCATGGAGGGTGCTTGCCTGCTGGCTCGCTTCACATGGCTGGCTCAGACACAGCTAGAAATCCAAACCAGAAGCCATGTTTCCTCTTGGGAAACCCAACGCTGCCTTAGGACTGTGCACTGCAGCTCATCACCCACTGAGCTGTTGGTCAAAGGTAGATGCTGGCTGCTTGCGGGACACCCAGCAGATGTCAAATGCTCAGGGTGCTTAGTAACTGGTTATTTATGCCTTCTTCCAGGTCTAGTTCACACATCATTCCCCAAACCAGCACCCAAACCTTTTGGCACAAAGCACCAGTTGACTGAAACCCCTCCTTCCCTGGTCAGAACAGCTGACTATGGCCGATTCTCATGTCACACAATCCAGTACTCAACTGACATGGCCAGTGACGCTTCATCAGTGTGTTATTTTAAAGTAACACACAAAATCAAGATATTAACTCTGCTCTTGGGACTGTATTCCCACAAGTACGCCAAAAGTTAGCATTTTTAATATTTAAAGGCAATTCATTAAAATTAGAACAGTATCAATTCTAGCAGAAAAACAGGTACAAATAAGACATTATAAAGAAAGGAAAAAGAATACCAATTATTAAAATATAAGACTCACATTTCCTTATTTACTTTAGTCTATCCTTAAGTAATTATTGAATAAATATTTATCAAATAAATGAAGGGATTAATTAATTGAGAATTTATGGTAGAAGTAACATTTTTAATGAAGATAGTATTTTCCCCAACTAAGCTAATATGTCAGTCTAGAAGAGGTAGAAAATAAATGATATATTTAATAGAGAAGTTAAATGGAAAAGAGTATATATAAGAATCTGTAAGCTGTATAGAAAAATTTCGATGATTTTCCTAGTGCTAAAGGCAAGCACCCAGCCGAGAAAGTTTATCACACTCTACAACAGAGTAGTTTGCCTGTTTGTCTGATCCAGTTCTAGTCAGCAGTTACTAGACAAGCAGGAGACAACAGGCAGAGCATGGGAGAGGCAGGTGATGCCAGCCACAATGGTGTGAACCTGGGGCTGGGAGAGCCCTTAGGCTCCAGATGTGAAGCACAGGGGCCTGACTGGGTCAGCATCCAGGGGTTCTACAATGCTGGGTTCCATATTCAGAGGGCCAGAGAAATTTACAGGCTGAGGTCATAAAAATTCCTGGGCTTTCCCAGTTTTCTGGGTCCAAGGTTGAGGCTGAGAGCACCACACATGCTTCACTGCCAAAGCCAACTCCCAGGTCACAGCTAGGAGAGTCTTGGGAGAGTCATTGTCACTCTGCAATGTCCCTGTAGTACATTTATTTTTATTTTACGTGTGCAGGTGTTTTGCCAACACGCATGTCTGTGTACCGTGGGTTTACAGATGGTTATAAGCTACCATGTAGGTGCTGGGAATTGAACCTGGGTCCTCAGGCAGAGCAGCTAGTGCAATGCTTTTAACTGCTGAGCCATCTCTGGAGCCCAGTGTAGTGGCTATTTTAAGAGAAATGCTTACAAGAATTTTGTCTATTGTCACAGAACATCCAAGGATAAAGGTTATAAACTGATCATTGATACTGTCAGTTACTGTTAAATAAAGAATATACCAATAAAGACCTACGCTATTCTAAGTAAGGTTGGTAACTACCAAAGAAACAAAAAATGATAAATTATTTGCAATGATCACGTGGAAAGCCTCTACCATATAAGCTGAGTCTGTCAGAAAAATCTCAGAGGCGCAGAGTCAGCGACCTTGGCTATACAAAGGAGAAACCAAGGCACAGAGAGTACTTGGCCCGGATACAGAGTCTGTCTCTGCATCTTGCTGGGTGTTTGAAACTTACTACTGGATTATTATCATAGGGACCTCTGGGGAGGATGTCTCAGCCAAGGATGTTAGAGAGTCAGGAGATGGCAGAGGTTGGGCACCATCAGTTATGCCTTTCAACACCTACACACATCCACTAGAAAGAGTGGGGAAGACCCAAACCTTAGGGAGTCTGAAAGTGTATGTAGCTGTGGCCAGCCTCTGAGAAAAAAATGACAGAAGAAAAGACAAAGGGAGTCATTACAGAACTCAGAAAATTTTGCAGGCCTTCCCTGGCTAACCTGGGGGCGGCTGGTGGGGGGGCTGCTCTAGAGGGGTGAAAACCTTGTGTGTGTGTGTGTGGGGGTGGGGTGGGGGGGGCTGCCTTCATAGGAGTGGTTCCTTAGGCCGGCCCCTGACCTGCCCAGAGGGATTAACTCTAAATAAACCAACAAGGGCATGGCTCCCCCTAGAGGAATATTCTGTTCATTACTGAGATTGCAGACCTAAGCCCGCATGCACAGTTGAGTTTATGTTTGAAAGAACAGAATCCCGAGAGATTTCAGGAGTTGTGAACATCCATGTTCAAAACCCAAGAATTAGGTTTTTCTTTCGCTTTCCCCTCTTATTGGATCTTTGGTTGGTCTTTATTCAAATAAGCTGTCCCAAATTATTTGATCTTTACGAAATAAAACATAGTTTTAATGGTTTCTTTTCCGTTCTCGGCTTCCCGGCAAAAGCACCTTCAGTTTCCTTACATCCACAGCCTTCTTTGCTTTCTTGCTCTCTGCAGACTTGCCCGCACCCCCTTCTCTGTAGCCCCCTTCCCACCTATCTTGGCTGCCAGTGTGTGACCTGGCCACTGCCACTGTCTGTGCCCCCAGTTTTGCAGTTTCTGCCCTGATGAGGTCTGCCTTGGGTGTGCCGTCTTGGCATACGAGTTCACATCCCCCATGATACCCAGTTCCCCCATGAATTCTTCAGGTCGCTGCACTGAATCTTCTCTGTGGGGGTCAGCTGGGCTTTTTAAGGTTCTGTTGAGAATGCTCTAGATCAATGGTCTTCAACCTGTGGGTCATAATCCCCTTTTGGGGGTCAAATGCCCCTTTTACAGATGTGGCCAGAGACCTTTGAAAAACACAGATATTTACACTCTGATACTTAACATTGGCAAAGGTAAAGTTATGAAGTCGTCACAAAAATGATTTTGTTTGGGGCTCACCACAACATGAGGTACTGTATTAAGGGGTTGCAGCCTTAGGAAGGCTGAGAACCACTGCTCTAGTTGCTCTTGATGGAAGCCACTTTGCTGCTAGGGTGGTACAATTCACCTGGCTTCTGGAAGCTGCGTTCCATCCAAAGGCCCAGATGTCCATATGCCTTGCAGTAGTCAGTTTTAAGTGTCCAGCTTTCATCCATTTAACAGAGAAACCTCGGGAACCATTCTGAAGGCTCTGTAACACTGCTGTCTTCCTTGTGGATGACACACAGTCCCTTCACTAGATTCAAGGGTTGCTTATTTTGCCCTTGACAGCTCTCATTCACCGAAAAGCATAGACTTTTGTGTTAGCATTAAGTTTCCTAAGAGCAAATCAGCTATGCAATGGGAATTCTCTCCTACCTCTATATTGCATGGAAGGAGATTGCTACCATAACTCTGAGCCTCTCTTGGTCCCATCACTCATAGTAGGATGACTTACCAAGCTATGGAACTTGGGGAGGCTATTGGTGTGTATTTGAATCAACTGACTTTACACTGCCAGTAGGAGAACACGAATTCTCTCTCCCCTACTGTTGTTAGCCTTATCTGAGCAGGTGCCTACCTCATGGCAAAGCCTACCAGGACAAAGGTGCAAATCTTGGCTGTAATAACCATATATATATAATTGTTTCTTATCATAGGCAATTTCTTAGAACTTTGCTTTTTAAAAGGTTGATATTAGCCATATGTGTGCATAGTGTTTCTCTTTTCTCCAACAAGTATGAGCCTAGGGTCCTACACAGAAAGAAGAGTGCTATTTATTGGGGCATTTTGAAAGGCTGTCAGAGGGACAACCATAGTGTTGCTCTTGTGGAAGAACACAGAGTAAACTGTGGCCATGGTTTTTGAGTCATGCTCAGCACAGTGTGGATGACAGAAGTAGAGGTGGATTTGGGAACACGTGACCCTGTAGAGTACGATGTGCCATGCTGGCTCTAACTCCCTGTCTTACCTTTTTCCCTGTTACTGTGACAAATGCCTAACAGAAGAGCAGCTTAAGGGAGGAAGAGTTCATTATGTTTGCGGTATCAGAGGACAGTCTTCAGTGGGGAAAGTGCACAGGCTGGGGTGGCTTGGTGTTTGGAGCATGTCTTCACATCTTGGTTAACCAGAAAGCAGAGAATAGAACCAAAAGTTGGTGGGGCTGGGATGTAACCTGTAACCCATCTCTGTCAGCAATGCCTTTTATCCCAAAGGTTCCACAGTTTCCCAAAGCAATGTCACTGAGTTGGGATAAAGTGTTTGAACACATGAGTCTGTGGGAGACATTTCTGACCTTAACATCCCCAGGGAAAGAAGTGGTGCTGTACATCTGCCTTTGAAACATGTGATTTCTCTGGAGGGTTTTGAGGAGAAATATTAATGGAAGAAAGGAGGGATTTGGCATTCTGTTCTTTCTCATCTCCTGTTTCACATTAGTCAGGTTTAAGTCCAGAAAAGCAAATGTCACCTGGCCCTTCCTCAGGTACTCAGGGGGCAGGACTAATTCAGTGAAGAAAGGATTGAGAGAGTCTTTTTTAAAAATGCAAGATGATTCTCAGGTAAGTGCTATGCCTACTCCAGTGAAGTCTGCCTATCAAGGTCAAAAGGCCTGGAGGCAGTCACGAGGCAAAGAGTTTCAAGGAAACTCGGCCTCCTGGAACCTTGGCATTCTCATAGCCTGTATACTCAAACCCTATCCCCGAGTTAGTATGGTGTGTGCTCTCTTTCAGTATTGTTTTATTATAAGTGCCTTTAAAAATTGAATTTTAACATAGGTGAGCCTCTACCAGTGTTCCAGCAACCTAGAAAATCCTTGAAGCTGAATAGCTTGGAATTCAGTGAGAAGGTTACCTATTCAGTAACATTCAAATTTATTTCCAGTACAGAAACTAATTAGGCACTACAAAGAATGGAGCTAGAATAGCTCAGGGCTAGTCTGCAGAGTGATTACTTAGGACAGTAGCCGAGTCTCACCCAAACAAGGGAATACATAATGGCTTAGTGATAGGTGGGTTAACCATGAAAGAGTTAGGGAGTCCCCCTGAGACAGGTTTCTTCACTAGGCCCAAAGGAACAACATAATCAGGCATTTACTAAGAACCGCCCCCCCCCCCCCCCATAGTTGTGGGCTTAAGAATAGACTAGCATTACACCTGGCTCCCTTCTTAGTGGTAAACAGCGGCCATCTTTTGATGTATACATTCCTTTTGTTTTGTGTCACTGTAACTCGGGGGATGTGTTCGCCTGACTTTTCTTGTTTTTCTTCTGTATAAAAGTCTGGTGTTCATTTGTATGAGACACTCAGATTCAACACATTCTCTCGTGTTGTGTCTGTTTGTCATTCGCCGACTCCGTCACCCACCTGCAACCAGAGACCCAAAAAGGGGGTTAGTCTGTAGCAGGTAAGGAGTGCACCATTTTACACTTGATATGACATGACTCGTTGATAATATCGTCCTGGATAATATGGGTCATTTGTAGGTTTGATTTTCTGATCACAATAAGATACAATTATTGTGCCAAAAAAGAATGAATCTAGCAATGGCAGCCTCCAGCTCACAGGAAGACAACTGTGGTGACATTTGGAGTCAGGCCACATTCATTCAGCACTCCTTGGATCAGTTAGCTTAGAAGATGGATGCTTTTGAATATATCCTTGGATCAGAGGAAGATCAGATGGCTGATCTCATGGGAATTCAAATACCAGATTCCTGAAGCACAAAGAGTAAAACAACAAAATTATAGAATCTTATAAATGTGAAAGATCTGAATCTTCTTTCTTTATCTTAAAGAGTCCCCACCCCACCCCCGACAAAACTTCTCTTTCCCTCTTCTTCCTCTTCCTTCCCAAGGCAGAAGGGAGTGTGAGAAGTCATTGAAACACTGACCCATCTTCCAGTAAGCACGGACGGATATCCCAAAGGAAACAACCTTTCAGAGAATTATCCACCCGTTTCTCTTATATAAGGCTTGGGGAATGTATAACATGTCCAAGTTCTCCCATTTGGGGGCATCACTATCTCCCACACTGGGTGGAAATTAGCATTGGTCCCTCCTGCAGAGGGGGGCTGTGACCATATCTGCCCACCCTAGATCCTTTGTAACCGTTGTTGGAGGGTGTCGCCTATGGGTCCTCTTTCTGAATCAATGAAACTGCAGGTCACACACCTATGACTCTGACTCTGGGAGTGATCGTTGGTATTGGTAGGCTTGGTGTCTTGCTACTAGAGTTTCAGATAACAAGGCACAAAAGGAAGTAGCCTGTCCCCAGTGTAGGGCTTGAGCCTACTCTGCAGGTCTTTTGGGAAACTGATATGGAAGGCTCTAGAATACTGAATCATGTGTCTTTTAGAGTATGTTGTCATGTGCTAATGCCAAAATCCTGAGTGCCTGTGTGTTCCCATGAAAACATTGTTCTGTTCTCTTTTTAGCCTGTGTTTTAATCAGAGGCTGGATCTAGGGAATGGGTGAAGAGAATGGGGTCTTTGAGAGGCCAGCATAGAAAACTAGCCTTATGCTTATGTGGAAAGGGAATGGAAGTAGATGCAGAACTACAGCTTCTCCAGGTTAGAAACTGGCTTAAGTGAACCAAATTCTACTGAGGTTTGATGTTAGGGAGGATCAAGAGGCACTGGTTCCCCAGTGTGTGCATGTAAGTTTAACCACGGAAGCTCGGTGTGTTAATTATTTCTTTTATTGCTGTGCAAAAGTATCCAACAGAAGAAACCTAAGGAAGGAAAGTCTTATTGGGGTCATGGTTTAAGGGGAAATGCAGCACACCGTGGGCCGCAGGCATGACGGGAAGGTGAGGTATCCAATTAGGACGCTCGTACTTAGCCCCTCCCCTTCCTTCACTTAGGACACATCCATTAGGTAAAAGGTGCTTTTCTCCTCTGTGGTCTTGCAGAATGTCATGGTTCTCTTAATTCAGAGAGATCCAAGTAAGAATTCCGGGCAATGACCGTGAGTAGTCTGAGATGGTTCCAGTAAGCAATTCTGGAAGCAACTGTCCCCTCGGCAGTGTCCTAAATTAGCCACCTTCGGTCTTGAATGCTTAGGGGCGGGGGATCCTCTGCCATTGAATATTGCGTATAAAGAATGAGCTAGACATTAAACTCAGTGCTGCGTTAAGCCATTATGGCTCAATGGTTAAGTCGCCCCTGACTCACCCTGACTGATAGGAACACTGTTCCCCAAGCTCTGTGTTCGGATTCTCCCCGACCCCACCCCTATGTCAGTATAGCTTAAAGTGAGTACCTTATCAATCAATTCACAAAGGGCTCCATCCTTTTTTAAAAGTTCCTGTAGTGTTCTACTCTGTGAGTACAGAGTAATTTATTTTTAATACTCCAATCTTGTTCTGCTGTGGTACCTGCAGTCTGCCTCAGCTAATGCAAATGTTGCCTTGAACGTTTTTTGAGGGGGCAGGAGCAGGAAATCTAACTTTTCCTGAATGCCCTTTTAAGATTGATTCAGCCCACATCTGGGATGGGGTGCCCCAGCTTAATAATGGAAACAAGAAGAGGCCAGCTACTATTCTTTCAGTAGTGTAAACTCTACTGGAGATGAAGGCCTAGCATTGGGGAGGCAGAGGCAGGGGCAGGGGCAGGGGCAGGGGCAGGGGCAGGGGCAGGGGCAGGGGCAGGGGCAGAGGCAGAGAGGCAGAGGAGGCAGGCTGACTTCTGAGTTCAAGGCCAGTCTGGTCTACAGAGGGAATTCCAGGACAAACAGGACCACACAGTGAAACCCTGTCTCAAAAAATAAATTAACCAATTAAAAAAATATTAGCCTTGAAAACTTAACCAAATTTGGGCTGATTCACATTGCATTCACAGGAGGTAGGAGGAGAGGGCAAGAAGGGGGAGGGGAGAGGGAGGGACGGAGGGAGAGAGAGAGAGGGAGAGAGAGAGAGAGAGAGAAAGAGAACCAAGAGGATAAGAGGGCTCAAGGCTGAGATAGCAAGGTAATATAGGAATCAGAGGCTGGAGAAGGGAAGCCCCCATGGACTGTCTGGGGAGGTTTAGGGTAGGGAGCAGGATGAGAAGAGCTGAGAGGGTCCACACGTACTGAGTGAGCCTAGAGGCCTGCTAGTGCTACAGGTAGATATTTATTCTGAGTTTCCTTTGGACCTAACATCTACCATGTGCAATGGTCTGGATTAGATTTTTTAGTTCATGTACATCACACACACACACACACACACACACACACACACACACACACACACACACACACACTTTCTGTTACAATTTTAAAGAATATATAATCCTTAATTATTTTGGCCGGGAAAGTACCACACTTATGGTATTTAATCTTGATCGTGGAGGTGGAGTGAGACATGCCTAGGCTGATGAAGCGTACACTGTTGGATGCGTCTCTGATGGTGTGTGCGGAGACTTAGAGCTTCTCGGCTCCCTGAGTCACATCCAGATAGGAGATTTGATGAGAGGGAGAAAAATTCCTCCCTTACCTCTCCTTTCATCAGCTGGTGGCCCCTTTCCAGAGAGTGTGCAACTTGCCCCATCCCCAGAAGACTACCCCCTTAAGAACAACTGGACACAAGGCCACTTGCTTCTATCCAAGCCAAGGAGATGTATGCAAGCCATCAGCACTTGTGATAGGATGGCCAGGTGGTTAGGTGTTGAGCTTAGTCAACAAGAAGGGAGAGCATCGAGCACACAATCACCAGGTTTCTGCTATACTCAAGTACTGAGCCTCAATTTCCTTATCCACAGCACAGTGGTAGTAATGTCTGACCCACGTGGCTGTCAGGAAGAGGAAATGCAGCAGTCCCTGAAAGGTATCCAGCATACACAATGCTCACTGCTGTCACACTTGACTAAATGTGATTTCATGTTGTGCACCACAGTAAACACTTTGCTCGGTTTTGGCTTGGTTTTGGTTGGATGGCTGGTTTTGGTTTTTTGAGACAAGGTTTGTCTGTGTAGTCCTGGAACTCATTCTGTATTATAGACCAGGCTGGCCTCTTATTCAGGAGATTCCCCTGCCTCTGCCTCTTGAGTGCTGGCATTAAAGGCGTGCGCCACCACCAGCACACACACCTATCCACAAAAATGCATCCATGTATCCCGATCCTTCAGTCACTGGACATACACGCAGGCTCATACCACAAACAAGGAGTCTAAGGTTTGGAGAGCCTTAGTAATACAGTCAATGTGACATGTGTCCCAGGTATGACTTGCGCTTAAGTCTCGTCGGTTTTACTGATTGCAAATCCTTTGTAACTTATTTTCCTAAAGTCTTCTTCTGTGTTGACTTCATCAGCCTTCACTTATTAAGAATGGGTCTGGCTGTGAGCAGTTACATCTAAGTTTGTACATCTATAGTTTAAGGAGAGTGTTAGATACCCTTTTCTGCTCACAGTTCTACACATTCCCGAGAACCTAGTGTTAGTTCTGCTTGGCTCCAGAAGGTGGCAGGCCTGTATCACTCTGCACTCCATGCCTACCAAGGGACGATTTTAATGGCAAACTATAGAAATCATCATTCTAGACTTTGTTTTCGTTTTGTGCATGCGTGTTGCATATGTGTGTTTCTTTGGGGGGGGGAGATTGCAGGGGCAAAGGGCAGATATGAGGAGATGGGGAAATGAGCAGAACTGGAGTGCATGCTGTGAAACTCACAAAGAATCAGTAAAAAGGTAAAAAGAAATCACTGCTCATCACTGTTGGGTCTGTTTTGAAGGGCCGGCAGCTTGCTTTGTTCAGACAGCAAATGGTTACAGTTATCACCTCGACTGAGTTGATCCATGCAGTCGCCATGAATCCCCCAGCATTGGGCATGTGTCATGTATTTTTGAGTTGCTATCACTTGGCACCTTGGTATATGTGACTGCCCAGCTGATTTTTGTAGAGTACAATACTGAATACCAGAAGAAGATGATACGGGTTTACCTGGCAGTGGTGGCACACACCTTTAATCTCAGCACTCAGGAGGCAGAGGCAGGTGAATCTCTGAGTTCAAGGCCAGCCTGGTCTACAGAGAGTGTGTCAAGACAGCCAGGGCTATGCAGAGAAACCCTGTCTCGAAAAACCAAAATAAACAAAAAACAAACCAAAAACACAAAAACAAAATCTCAAACCCAAAACTCAACCAAGTTGAACTTTGACTTGATTATATTTGAGAACCTTCTATAAAGCCATTTGGCTGGGGGGTTCTGGGAACATGACTCAGAGATAGAGTACATGCCTAGTTTGTGTGACGCCTTAGCACCAATCCCTACTGTCCCTGAGCCTCCATGTCCTCATCTGCAACCCAGCCATGCATGATGATGGTGATGGTGGTATTGGCTCCTGGGCTCACTTGAGAGAAGGAAGGCCATATGAGAGGACTGGGTGCAGGATTTGCCCAAGATGGCTTTTAGATGACAGGGCCAAGGTTGAAAATATGTTAGTGTTTGATAATTACTAATAGAGGCTATGACACAAGATGCCCAGGGCTGGAGTTTAGCTGGATCCCAGGAATCTTTCTTGGCTATTATTATTGGGACTTCTTGCCCACAGTTTAACTTCATGCCGTGTAACCTCTTACAAGGAATTATTGAAAGAACCAGCTTATGTTTTACATGGTGTGATACCAATCCCTAGGGTGCTTTCTTTTTCAGGGAAGCCACCATTTGACCTGACTTCAACCCACTTTTATTAATGACCACTGTTATCTGCCAGCTTGTTCTCTGCAGGAAGGGTCTTGCAGGCAGCAGGCAGCAGGCAGCAGGCAGCAGGCAGCAGGCAGCAGGCAGCAGGCAGCAGGCAGCAGGCAGCAGGCAGCAGGCAGCAGGTTCACTCTTGGAACCCAGGTGACCTACGATTCTCATTTGTCAGCCACACATGTTCTCACTCTCTCTTTCCCCCCAAAGACTTCTCTTTTCTCCAGCCAGGAGCCAGGTCTATTCTCCCGTTCTGTGCATGGTCTGCTAACCCATGCTGTGAGCTTCCTGGCAAGGCAGATCCCCTGATGTTTAAGGGCAGGATCTGGTTTGCTTTAGAATAGAGTTTTGACAAGTCGTTTGAACTTTTCATATTCCCTCGATGAGAATAATAATAGTTTCAACCTCATAAGGATGCTCTAGGGATTTAAACAGATAAAGTTTAGAAAACGTCTGATACAGAGGATGGAACCAAACAAGCTCCCAGAACCCAGCAGCTAATGTTCGCATTCGACAGATTATATGATGTTTTATTGCTTTTGATTGTGCCTCCTCTCCCTGAGTAGCTAGTCAGCTTCTTGTATTCAGAGCCCACACTTAATGACATTTGGTATATTTTTTAATGTATTTGAGTACACTGTAGCTGTCTTCAGACACACCAGAAAAGGGCATCCGATCCCATTACAGATGATTGTGAGCCTCCATGTGGTTGCTGGGAATTGAACTCAGGACCTCTGGAAGAGCAGTCAGGGCTCTTAACCGCTGAGCCATCTCTCCAGCCCCAACATTTGGTAATCTTTGCACTCCCTTATATAGTCTAAATATGATAGGCACATTAACATGCTTTTAAGAAACCTATTAACCATTCTTTGCTAGCATTATGGAATAAAGTTCACCTTCAGGATTTAGATTTTTTATATAGCAAATCTAACTAGACGCTGGCTGAGGACCTCACAGCCATGTGCCAAGAAACAATAAAGCTGTTGACTCGGTGCTACTCATTAGATAGCATTTTGCTCAAAATAAAGTAGTGTGCTGGCGCTAATAGATAGTTATTGAGACAAAGAGTTTATTTTCTATACCTTGGATATTACCAGGCTGGGGAGCCACAAGACAAGCAGAGGAATACATGAAAGATAAAATAATATTGATTTAAAGACCTAGGACATGTGTAGCATTTTTCACCGAGAGGTTATAGTGAACATGGGCTGGTCCTGCGTTCCTCCATCTCACCCAGCACCCAGCCTTGGGACACTGTCATATGTGTGAGTTTTTATGTGGTATAAACAACTTAAAGGGAGGAAGTTTTAATTACATAGTGAAAAAGAAGTAAGCTCCTGGTTTCTGGGGGCTTTGTCTATGGCTGCTTGGCCTCGTGCACTTGGGATAAATATCATGGGGGCAGAAGATCTTCTTCACTGTGGACAAGAATGGAGAAAGGAAGAGGGGAGGAGACCGGGGCAGGTACAGCTCTAGAGGACATAGACTCAGTGACTTAGCTCCTTTGAGTAAGCCCTACCTCCTGCCTACCTTTCACTCTCTCTCTGTATTGCTGCTGGATAACCGAGCCCTTCAAGGGATTCATCCACTGGCTAGAGCAGAACCCTTATGTCTGTCTAGCAACACCACCACAGACACGCACTGGGGTGTGCCTCTCTACCCACCTAGGTTTCTCTTGATCCAATCAAGTTAAACATAAAAATAACCACCCCTGATGCCAGCAGAGTCAGAATTCTGTTTCTTCCCCTTTTGTTTCCTTCAGTTTTCTCTACTCTCAAAAGGATTCACAACTGCTTTCTGTTTTTCTGCCAAAGGTGGATGTGTTTGCAATGTTATTCTCTACTTCAAATGCAGACGAGGGCACCTGTGCTCCCTGGAGACTAGGTGAGTTTCTCGGGCCTTTTGTGCGTGCACTGGGGATCCTGGGGGTTAAATGTCACTCCTCTAAGAGAGCAATGCATCTTTCACCACATCGAAGAGCCTAATCCCACACTTTGTTTGAGCAGAGAAACAGGAGCAGAAAGCGTAAGAAGAGTTCTTAAGAAGTTCTTAAGAAGAGAGACTGGGTTTTGTGGCTGAAAGCTGACACCTAAAGAAGCAAAGAGGAGTCAGTCAGGCCTTACTGGGAAATGTGAGGTTGGCGGCCTGGGATCCCAGCACTTAGGAGAGGCAGAGGGAGGAGAGCTGAGATGAACCAGCACCATGAGCACCAGGGCGAGAGATGTCATAGAAACACCAGACTGGATGGATGGGTCGGATGCTGAGCACACCCATAGATGGAGCATCCTAACTCCATACGGCGCTCTGTGGCCTCAGACTTCACTGAAAGCTTTAGCCCCCTTTGGAGAGTCAGTGCCTGACCCAGGCCTGCTTGGTTGCTGTTTAGTGGTTTAGCTTCACCATGGACATCAGAAGAAAGTATGTGCCTTGGGTGACGATGTCACAGAATAGGTGGTGGAAGGAGATATAGTATTAAATCTTTGAAAAACGTATATATGTATTCAATGTACTGTAATCATATCCACTCTTCAATACTTCTCTCAAACTACCTCAGAACGCCACCAGCCCACCCTCCTCCCAATTTCATGCCTTCTTTAATTATAAATACTAATGTTACTAGTAACTAACTCCCTAGCGTCAATTAGTGCCTAAGCATGGGGACATAAAGTAGGACACAGGCAATCTATTATTGGCTACATTTCCCCCACAAATGTGACTCTGTCTCTCAACAGCCATCATCTGTCAGTGGCTTCGATGTTAGAAATGGAATGTTAGTTCCATCATGTAACCCCCTCTCCATCCATGCTGGGACTTTGACTGGCTTGATCTTATACAGGTCTTGTGTAGCCAGCCAGAGATGCTGTGAGTTAATAGGTGTGCAACAACTCTGTTATGTTAGGAACGCAGCACTTCACGGAACGTAGTGCCCCTCCTTATTCTACAGCTCTTACATTCTTCCCGTACCTTCGTCTGTCATGTCTTCCTTGAGCCTTGGATGAGAGTGAGTAGAGGTGATATAGAAGAACCATCTACTGCTGAATTCTCACACTCACTTGTTCACAGCACTTCTACAAGATCTGAGTCTTTGCATCAGGGCAAAAAGAAACTTCTCTGACCTAGCTTGAGAGCAGCACAATCTATGAGTGTAAATATAAATAGTGAGAAGGCAGCTTGACACATTACCATTTCAGGAAACACCATTAAGTCCCTCGTCTAAAACTGGAACTATCTAGATCTCTCTAGTCATAGTTTTTAACTCAGTTTACAGTGCCAGATATGAAGTCCCTCCAGTGAAATAGGTCTCAAATCCAATCAGAACATGATTGGTTACCACTACAACTATTATGTATCAGTGGGCACAATGCGCTGGCAGGTTGTTATGTGGGTAACACCACATAGCATGTGGGTAAGACCACTGTTTTCTCTTCCTGAGCCAACTTCCCAACACCCTCCAGCACCATGAAAACTAGCCAGCAGGAAGAGAACTTCCTGATAAGTTTGAGATTGAATTCTTGATGTCTTTCAACTAAAGTGTATGGTGTATTCAGCAAAAGAACTTCCCCCTGAACCCCACTTAGTTATGTTGGCAACCAAGATCAAACAACAGCCTACATAGTTCTGGATCCCTCCAGGGCCCCTCTGACCAATAACTTGGTGGGCAAAATTTCATGTCCAGCACTGAAATCTTCAGGAAGGACTTAAACAGAGAAGGAGGATCTAGGGTTTTGGCAGCAAAAGGACCAGAGAGTGAGAAATGGAAAACCAAGCACACTTTCTCTTGGATCATTTCTGTATAGTGCAGCAGAATTGTTTGCCACCCTGAGAAGTACAACAATAGCAGCAACAATAACAGCAGCAGCAGCAACAACAGCAACAACAACAACAGCAACAACAGTAACAGCAGCAATAACATCATCATCAACAATAACAAAACCAAGTCAAGGTGTGCACAGGCTAGATCCAGCCCTTCAGGTTACACACTGAGACTTGGCCATCTAGAGATGCAGTGCACTGCAGCAGCCAGTTGGGGTCAGAGGTGCTTCATCTCAGAGAGCATCCAGGCTTTGCCTATAGCTAGCTCTGTCTTTAATTTCTCAAACTTGCAAACCCTCTACAGTCAGAAAGCCAGTTTAAATTCTCTTGGAGTTTACATTTCTGACCAGGTAGAGCCGATGCCTGGGAAGAAAGAAGTGTCTGATCTCATGGGCCTTGGCGAGGAGATTGGTTTCAACTTTAAAACACTGAGAGTTTTGAGTTTTGTCCACTTGTTCTCGTCCTATCCCATGTACCTCTGTAGATTGTGGATACAGGGCTCTCAAGGACACTGAGCAGTCATGGACACAGAAAAATCATCTCCTTGGCTTAAGCGTGCAAACACCTGGAACGGAGGACTCCAGCCTAGCTTCCTAAATCCTTATCTCCATGGTACCCTGAACACATTGCTTAAGTGATATTGGTGGGTGTAATTGGCTCATAAGTGTTTATAAGCATCCAGGTCAGAATAAGCTTGTGATAACCAACTCTATATATCTCTTTCTGCAGCCTACCTAAGGGATATCACGGGGATAGATAGATGGACAGGATCCATTGTTAGGATTGTTAGGGCCATAAAAATGTGCAAGTGTGGAAAGCCAGGACCTTCCTCCTGTGTTAACCAGCTTTCTGTCACTACAACAAAATACCCAAAGACGTTCAAATTTACAAAGAGGAAAGGTTTGCTTTGGCCATGGGGTTGGAGGTACTACTTGGTCCTATTGCATGTGAACTTGTGTAACAAGGCAAGGTAGAATCATATCACGGTGCCGTGGTAAAGCAACTGTTGACCATGTGGTCAGAATGTGGTAGAAAAGGAAGAGGCAGAGAGGAGGGCCCCAAGGACTACACAACCTCCTACTAGGCCTCTTAAAACGTTTGTCATCTCCCAGTAATGCCAAGTTGACTAAGTCTTTAGTACACAGGTCTTTGGGAGGAGGTGGGGGGCGGCTTTCTAGATTCTAGATATAAACCGCAGTGTTTGAAAGCTGGTTGCGAAACATCTGCGTGCACATCGATGACGACATACATTAGCTGCTCAGCCCAGAAGGCATCTGTGAAAGAGGAGGGGTAATCTCTGAGAATCAAAAGGATCTTCCAGGATAAATCGGTCTAGAAACTATAGTCAAGAATCCCCCAAAGTGATTTTCCTGTCAAGGGCAAAGAAGACATTAAGTCAAAATTTCCTGTAGAATTTTTAATGGTTAGGCGATGGTGCTAAATGGCCCACAAAGCCACGTGACCTCCTTCCCTTTCTAATCCTAATCTTAGACCTTGAGAAAAATCTCAAACCTCTTTAGAAAGAGGCATTATTGTTTCTACAAAGTGTGTGTATGTGTGCGTGTGCGCGTGCGCGTGCGCGTGTGCGTGTGCGTGTGTGTGTGTGTGTGCGTGTGCGTGTGTGTGTGTGTGTGCGTGTGCGTGTGTGTGTGTGTGTGTGGTGTGGGGGGGGGAGTGAAGTTGAGGGACACCATCAGAAGGAAAGAGTGGCTATCTTTCTCCTTTGTGTCACATCAGGGACCATTGAACAATGTATGTTTGCTCATGTTTGTACAACGCAAGAATTTAAACCCATAAAATCAGCTTTGCTTAGGGGAGACAGTTTCACAGGCATAGATGATCATCCTTGCCGCTCCTTCAAAGTTGCTGGGAGACATGGTCAACGAGTCTGCTGGAGTGTAATGTTTAGAGCATTTTATTCACAGGGAGCATTTTAATCTACATTTTTATTGTTGTAATTAAGTGATTTGAAAGACATTATAGACCTGGTGGTGTTCTGGGTGTTTTGGGAAGATGGCCAAATACAGATGGCAACTCATTGGCTCTCTTTATGTAGCCCTGGCTGGCCTGGAACTCACTATGGAGACCAGGCTGTCCTCTAATTTAGAAATCTACCTGCATCTACCTCCTGAGTGCTGGAATTAAAGGTGTGTGTGATGATGCCTGTCTGCTGAGCTGAGTACTTCAAACTGATCTATGGGACTTGAAGTTAGCTTTAGGAAAAGAATTAACGAAGAAATCAACGACCAGTGAAGGCCTGGAGAAACAGAAGTCAAGAGGTGGAGTTGTTGCTCTGAGGATAATCCAGGGCTGAGTAAAGCTTTCTGGAATCACCAATCTAAGGCTGGCTTCTCAGAGGGGCATGAAAAGGCTGGTTCTGGGGTCTCTGAAAGCTGGAGCCAACTGCTGCTGCTGCTGCTGCCCCTGCTGCTACTACTACTACTACTGCACCCACAGGAAGAGCAGTAAACAGAAGGATTGGGTCCGTGCACTTCGGTCCTCACATCCTAAGCCACCCTAAGCTAACTGAGGTACTTACCTTTCTGTGCCTGCTTTCTTTTTCTTTTTTTCCACTTAGCACAATGATTTCTGGTTTCACCTATTTTCTTGCAAATGACAAGATTACATTATTTCTATGGCTGAATTGCACTCCACAGAGCACATGTATTTTGGTGTCTTATGCATGAGTCGTGCTGTGGTGAACACTGGCATGAAGATGCTTCTTGATAGACTGCTTTCATTTCCTTTAGTTATCCAGAGAGAGGTCTGGTTGCAGGACCGTTTTGTAAGTCTCTTTCTGGCTTTCTGATGGGGCCACCACACTGCTTTGCACAGTGTCTTATTGACATTCCCACCCACAGTATACACAACTTCTCTTTCTTCCACACCTCTCTTTGTTACATTTATCATTTTCATAAGGGCTATTTTTTACTGATATCGCTGGTTTTGTTTGTTATTTCCTGACGACGAGTGATAGTGAACTTTTTCACGCAGTGGTTTATAATTTGTGTACATTCTTTTTTGTTTGTTTGTTTGTTTTTCGAGACAGGGTTTCTCTGTGTAGCCCTGGTTGCCCTGGAACTCACTCTGTAGACCAGGCTGGCCTCGAACTCAGAAATTCACCTGCCTTTGCCTCCCAAGTGCTGGGATTAAAGGCATGTGCCACCAAGTCTGGCATGTACATTCTTTTAAGAAATGCCTATCCTTACCCTCTTTTCTCATTAGGTTGCTTGTTTTTATATTTCCTGTTTTTGATTTTTTAAAAAAAGTTTCTTGTGCATTCTTCATGCTAAGCTCTTGGCAGAAGTATAGCTTGCAAATATTTTGTCTCTTCTTGTTTGTTTGTTTGTTTGCTTGTGGGGTTCTTTTGTTGTTGTTGTTGTTGTTGTTTAAATCTCTGACAATATTTACTGTGGCATAATGTTTAGGGCTATTTTGGCACTTTTCATTTTACCTACCTAGGGCTATTCTCCTCTTTGGCATTAGCTACCATCTTATCTCTTCGAGTTTTAATTTTTATGATTATTTTTCTCTCTGAGGTACTCAAACTGGAAAGAAAGCACTTTGCACATATTGAGGAAAACAAAGGAGTCTGTGAAAACTGACAAGCTACATTCTACATCAAAAGTCGATCTGGGCCTATAAAGCCAGCTGCTTGGTGAGGTACTTGTTCCGGAGACCTGAATTTGATGCCCAGCTCCATGGTGGATGGAGGGTGGGTGGGGGGAGGCTGGAATCTGGATTCAGTGGACGAGATTTGTAACTCTAGCACCAGGGAGGCAGGGACAGATGGCTCTCTGGGGCTTACAGGCTAGCCTTCTCGGAGCTTCAGGTCCAAGTGAGAGATCTTGTCTCCACAGGGCTCATCTCTTACCATCTGACGTTGCTTCTCCATCTAATCTTGCCCTCCCTTGTTCCTGTATCACCAGCTGATCTGAATTTAGGAAATGGTCCTCAAGTTCTACATCTCCTGGTCAGAAAATCCGATTCTTGCTCCCCTTTCCAATAGCACCTTGGAGGCAGACCTTGTATTATTATTGGTTTTCAGTGTTGAGTCCCTTTTCACGTTTGAGAAATCTCCCAATCCATACATTTTGGAAAGAGTTTATTTCTTTTTTTTTTCTCTCTCTTTCTTTCTTTCTTCCCTTCTTTCTTTCTTTCTTTCTTTCTTTCTTTCTTTCTTTCTTTCTTCCTTCCTTCCTTCCTTCCTTCCTTCCTTTCTTTCTTTCTTTCTTTCTTCCTTTCTTCCTTTCTTCCTTTCTTCCTTTCTTCCTTTCTTCCTTTCTTCCTTTCTTTCTTTTTAAATGGGAGGTTAAAATTCATTCACTATTTGCTCATAAATTATCACTGGGAACCTCATATGAACCAGCACATTCCAGGCATTAAAGAGGCAATGGAGAACAGAAAAGGCAAGTGTCTTCCTGCCTTGGTGTGATCTAGTGATGCGGAAGACAGACTGTAAGGAAGGCAGGGCAGCAGATGGACCAGGAGGATGGTGAATGTGGAAAGTGGCAGGACTCAGCTGAGGAGAGTTAGTTTTCTAGTGAAATTGTCGAGACCAGCATACCCAGCAATTTGATCTAATGCAACCCCAGATGTTGCTCTTATCGGATGTGCCGAACACCCACAATTAGTAGACTTTAAATAAAATAGATTTCTCTCCACAGTGTGGTCATCTCAGCAACGGAAGCCCAACGGGCAAGGACTGATGTTCCCTGAGAAGAAGAAAGTCTGCCCCAGGACTGTGGCAACTCGAGTTTCAAGCTGATGATGTTCAGGCTTGCACACACACACACACACCCCTGCACACATGCACACACTGCTGTTTATGTTTCTCTGGAGGAGAACTGTGCCAGTAACAGTTTTGGATTGAGAGCTTTCTGCCAATCCAATTTGCTAACTTCAAATCTGCTCAAATGTCTCAGAGAAGGCTACTCTGACCACTCTATGGCAAAAGAATGCCAAGTGCTAAGGCTGCCGCTCACCTGGTAGGGTTTCTGCCGAGCATGTCTGAGACCCTGGATTCGATTTCCATTGGGTGGGGCTGGGGAGGATGAATCTGTAATCCCGGTACTCAGGAAGTAGAGACAGAAGGAACACAAGTTCAAAGTCACCCTTGGCTACATAATAAGTTTGAGGCCAGGCTGGGCTACATGAGACCATTGCGCGCGCGCGCGCGCGCCAGCTTTCATTCTTATTTGAAACTCCCTGCCCCTGCTCTAGTGTTTCCCACAGCCTGTCACTTTTCACATACCGTGATTACTCACTTTGTTTATTTTCCTCTCTCTTCTGGTATGCACACTTCACCATGGCAGGTGTCTTAGAACAAGTTCACTGGGAGCAGAACTAGATCTGAGCGAGGGATTTGTGCGCAGAAGGCTGACATGGAGCAGGATTGTTCCTGGGGGAACTGCAGCCAAGGGAGTCGGGGCAGCGGGGCGTGGCAGAGCGGGGAGCTGGACTGTGGTGTAGCTGCGACAGGGCCTTGGCTGACACCTAGATCCCAAGAGTTTAAGCAATGCTTCAGGGGACAGCATGAGTTCATTGAGGGAGAGGCCCAAGCTTCTGTACTTCAACATCAATCAGTCCCTGGAGGCCGGCTGTCCCAAGAAGAGACATTTCCCCAGGGACAGAGTTCCCTTTGGCCAAGACCAATTCCCAAGGCAGACTCAGTTGTGAGTCACCAGCACTCCTGTGAGCTGGGGAGAGAGTAGCTTGGCCCAGAGCAGGGGTGAGGGTAGTGTCCCTCAGGCACCAGCCAGTTTTACTCACCTATTAGTGGGTTCTTAACTCTATAGTGTGGTGGCGATCATTGAGACAATGGGCCAATGAACAAATGAACGGATGAATCTTTTCAGAATGGTTGGTAGGCTCGGACAGGTTATAGCAACTGTTTTCAGTGGGCAAATAGAGTAGCTACTGTGGAATTAGAAAACAGGCCAACGTGACCCTCAAAATAAATAGAGTCAGTTCAGGATGGTAAGTAAATGTCAAGACTTGATAAAGAATATTGTAGTAACAAGGTTGGCTAGGGCACACAATGTGCTTATGGCTCGCATCACAGGGAGTTTTGGAGTCTCCTACACGGATGCTGAGTACCATGGCTCATTTTCAGAGGCCTGAGCCAGGCCCAGGGTTAAAGAAAGCATCCTGCTAGTGCAAGCGACAACTGGTTCCAGTGACAGAACCTTTAACAAGCCTTTTCTTACATCTGTTGACTCAACCCAGACCAGTGAATTCTTTGAAAGACAGCAGGGCTGTAAATCAGCAAGCCCCGTGAAGATGCATTCCAGGGTCCCGGAGGGGGGTGGGGGGAAAGCTGCACACAAAAGCCCCTCTTCTAAGTCTTCAGGAATGCTGTGAGTGGCCTTGGAGGTCTCAGGGTTAGACTGCGGGGCTGGGAACGGAAAGCATCCAGAAGAGGGGCATGGGGAAGCAGCCTCAGGAGCAGCCAAGCATGCCTCAAAGAGTGATGAGTTTCCGGGGAGCAGAGCGGTGCCTAGTAGATGCCGAGTGCTTGGTGGGTAGGGTGAGCTGATGACTGTATCTCAGGCTCTTACTCCCTGGCTGTGTGACCTCAAGGAAGTCCATCCAAGTTGCCTAGGCCCCGCCCACACTCTCTGCAAGAAGTCTGGTTCTATCACACATGGACTCTGGGAGTGAGTGACCCTTGAAGCCCTTGAGTTTAAAAAGCATCCAAACAGATATCGGTGTCCGGAAATAGAATTGGGACCGTGCAGGAAGAAGGAGGGGAGAGAGGATGGGGGAGGGGAGGCCAAGAAGGGAAAGTGACAAACTACGGCATGACACATGCCTGTACGCAAATGCCTCAGTGCAGCCTATTAAGTTGCGCAGTTAATTGTGTTAAGCATAAAGCATTAGCAGAGGTTCTGAAGGTATGGAAAAGGAGAGGGGAAAAAAATCCTACACGGCAGCAGGAGCTTTCCAGCTCCGAGGCTAATGTGGACCCTGGTGCTGGGCAGGGCCTGCTAAGGCAAGGGAGTGGTTCCCGCATGGGTGCTACAGCCTTTGGGATTTCGAGGGGGTGTGGGGACACTTCTGTGCCCATGAATACTCAGACATGTGCCTTCCAGAGCTTTCCAAAACATACAGTTCTCCCAATGGGGTGGGCTGAAGGAGAAAAAGAAGGCAGAACTTTTGTTCCCCTGGGGCAAGCATTCCCCGAGGCTCCAAGGAAGAGGTGGGTTTTCATCAGTTGCTCGCCCACCTACACCAGTAGTTTGATGTGGTACAAGGAGTGCCAGGATCTCACTCAGAAGGTGAGAGTCAAAATGATGGCTTCCAGAGAACTTTCAAGGTCTGCAGAACCAAATTGCATGGCTCCCACCACTCCAGGTACGGACAATTGGTTTATATCACACCATCACTCCTTCTTCCCCTCCCCACACCGGCCCCTTCCTCTTTTCTTCCTTTACCTTTCCCCTTCTGGGCATGTCAGCCCAGCTAGCTGGAAGAGAACGCAAGCAAAGCCTGTAGCTTGACAGGCTGACACCCATCAAGGACCAGGGTCTCTGACAGACTTGTGGGCTGTATACTCAAACCCTCCTGTCACAGAGCAATGGCAGTTTGCCACTGATCAGTGTCACCATGGACAAATACTATTTATTCAACAAGGGTGCCAAGCATTTTCAATCTCTGACTCATTGGGAAGAGGAATTTGGAAAAATGGGGAAGGGGGGTGAGTGGGAAATGAATGGGGAAAAAAAAAAACCCAGAGAAAGCAAGAATGTCATCGTTGTGTGGAATTGTATTTTAAACTGAATTAGGCATTCCAAGCTCATATATGGTTTCTGAGTCTCTGCAGTGCAGTCACCTCAGGAAAGAGGCCTCAAAGCGTGTCATCTCTAGGGACCATCAAACCGGAAGCAAGTCCAAAACCTAAAACCTGTGTCTTCATTAGACACGGCAATATCTTGGCCAAACTTTGGGTTCAATTTGGGTTCTTGTGTTTAGACTAGTTGGAATTTAGACTCACATGACATCCAGGAACAAGAACTAGATCCCCTGCTTCTCCAATACTTTTTTTAAAAAATCCCATATCTCCACAGTAGGGCACTCAGAAGCATTTCTGCTTGGCCTGCTGGGGCCTTCCCTGCTTCTTGTGAGTTGAGTCTGACTAAGGAGAGCCTGACTCATCCTGGGAATCAAGAGGTCACATCTCACGTTGTGACATTCACTTGCTGTCCCTGCACAGAGTTCTGCTTTCTTTCCCTCTCCTTCCCCAATCACACACAGGGCCTTTCTGTGTTTCTAATACCCTCCACCACTGTAGCAATGGCCTCTGTCTCACCTCCTGTCTTTCTTGCTTCTTCTTCTGAGTCTCTCACGTAGGCTCTACCATGAGTGTTCCCATCCCTGTGCTGTGATAGAGGCTCTTGACGCTAGCTTATCTTGCAGCGATGTAGCGTCAACCAGGAAAGTGGACAGAGCCACAGTCCTGAAAATCAAGGACATCTGAATGAAAGGGAGCTAACTGAAGCCAGTGCCACTAACTAGTGCCACCCCTATCTCAATTTGATGAGGTAATAAATTTATAGGCAACGTGTGTTTAACCTTTCAAGAATTCTTCTGAGATATTTCTCCCATTTGATGGAAGAGTTAGTTGAAGCTCAGAGAAGACAAGTGGCTAAGCTTAAGGGCCTGTTGGCACCCCACAGCACTGTGTCCTGGGTCTGTTTCACTTGATCCCACTCTCCTCTGCACTCTGGCCTCTGGCTTCTCCTCCCTGCCCACTGAAGACTCTACTGCCACACTCATCCCTGGCTAAGCCAGCTCCGTCCCAGTTCTCAGCAAAATCTGATGTGTTTGGGGTAAATGTGAATCATGATGGTCCATACATTTTGGTTGAAGAAACGTCATTGAAGTGTCAGGATAATTTGTAGGGTGCTGGTGGGACTCAGGTGCTGGCAATGTGACTCCAGTTGAAAGATGCTATGAGACTCTATGCTCTATGTGTGGCTTGAGTTGGGGGAAGTCCTGACGGAACAAGGGAACAGTTCAAGGTCACTGGTCCTGAATATTCAGACAAGATGATTTTAGTGAAAAGAGAGGCTCGGGTAGGGGAGATACTGTTGTTTCAAGAAAATATTAAACTTCTTTAGCTTGTCCTTTTTAAATAAAGAAATCCTGAACACAATTAATTACCTTTCAAAATGTATATTACACAGAAACACGTAAAAACAAGAGCAGACAGTGACGAGGTAGACTTACAGGAATGTGGCCCTGTCTTACTCTCCATGGCTCATTCATTATTCACTAATTCAATGTTCACATTGCTGTCCTAACAACCAAGATTCTACCATATACTGTCTGCTTAACTGTCTGGCAGTACATCTTCAATTAGGATGTGTTCTCTGTGAGACTAATCATTGATTCAGTTTTCTTCACCCCTAAATCCTTGCTGTCCCTACATACAGTAGGTACCAGAAAATATCTATCTATCTATCTATCTATCTATCTATCTATCTATCTATCTATCTATCTGTCTATCTATGCATTTGCTTTGCTAGTATGTATGTTTGTGTACCAACTGTGTGCATAGTACCTGTAGAGGTTAGTATAGGGCATTAGATCTCCTGGAACTGGAGTTAGATATATTTGTGAGCCACCATGTAGGTGCTGGGAATTGAACCTGAGTCTTCTGGAAGAGCAGCCAGTGCTCTTAACTTTTGAGCCATTTCTCCAGCCCCATATTACCTTAAATGAACGAATGAACAAAAGTTAGGAAGAGAATCACAGAAGTGCAGGCTCATGGAAATCATGGGAGTTTGGAGCAGGTCACCCATGCAGACAACAATAGAGGGCAGCTGGGATTCTGGGGTTATACTATGTGGGAGTAAGACAGATGGGGATCACTTGTGGCTAAAGAAAGATGTGGAAGCCAGATTGCAGGAAATTAAGGAAAGGGTAACAAGGAAGAAGGAATGATAAATGATGTTGTATTTTTGAAAGGGTTGGTGAAGAAAGAAAGAGAAAGATTTTCAAGAGCTGAGGAACATGTGAACAAAGGCAGATGTTTCAGGTCAGAGGAGTCTGTAGTAGCTTCCAGCACAATAGGTGGCTTGAGAGAGAAGTCTAGAGTGCAGCAGAGGAAGAGGGAAAAGAAGGGGTTGTGGTTCAAGGCATAAACTGACTCTGGAAAAGGAGAGGAAGGTCTGTCTTAGCCTTGATAATTAGTAAGGCTGAATGGATGAGTGGCGATGTGAATGTATTTGTGGTGAGGGGAGCAGGAAGTTGGAGTCCTTCTAGATCGATTTGAGTTTTCTTTATGCATTAGGAGTCTGTGGTAGTTTGAGTGAGAATGTCCCCCACAGTCTCAGGTGTTTGAACACTTGTTTCCAGTTGGTGGCACTGTTAGGTAAGTTTTGGAGGTGTGGCCTTGCTGGAGGAAGTATGTTATGGGTGTAGACTTTGGGATTTAAGTGACACATATCATCCTCAGTACTTAGCTCCTGCTTGTGGTTTAAGGTGTGAGTTCCCAGCTGCTGCTACAACCACCATGCCTTGACTCTGCTATCATGAACTCTAGCCCTCAAGAACTTTAAGCCCAAATAAATTATTTTTCTATAAGCTGACTTGGTCATAGTGTTTTATCACAGCATTAGAAAACCAAGAGACTAATACAGGGGCCAAAACAAGGGACAAAAGCAGGCGCTTGGAAAGAATGAAGTAGGACATTGTCTTTGTTCAGGCTTCATTACTACAAAGAGGCATCATGACCACAGCAACTCTAATAAAGGAAAATATTTAACTGGGGCTGGCTTACAGTCTCAGAGGTTTAGTCCATTATCATCATGGTATGAAGCATGACAACATGGCAGGCAGACATGGTGCTGGAGGAGCCAAGAGTTCCACATCTTGATCTGAAGACAGCAGACGGAGACTGTTCACACTTGGTAGATCTTGAGCATAGGAGATCTCAAAACCTGCCCCCATAGTGGTATACTTCCTCCAACAACATCACATCTATTCCAATAAGGCCATACCTCCTAATAGTGTCACTCTCTATGGGCCAACCATTCAAACCTGTGAATCTATGGGGGCCGTACCTATTCAAACCCCCACATTCCACTCCCTGGTTCCCATAGGCTTATAGCCATAACATAATGCAAAATGTATTTGGTTCAACTTCATAAGTCCCCATAGCCTATCAGTCTCAACAGTGTTTAAAAATCCAAAGTTCAAAGTTCCTTCTTAGATCCATGCAATCACTTAACTGTAATCCCCTATAAAATCAAAGTCAAAAAGCAGATCATATACTTCCAACCTAGTATGGCACAGGATATATGTTACCATCCCAAAGTTCTGGAGATGAAGTATACTAAGGGAAAACTGGACCCAAGCAAGATTGAAAACCAGCTGAAAAAAACTCCAAATTCTGCATCTCCACGTCTGAGGTCAAAATGTTCTTCAGATCTTCAACTCTACTACAGCTCAAGTCTTTCTTTTGGGCTGGTTCCACTTCCTGTTTTCAGCTTTCCTCTGCAGGTATCCCGTGGCTCTGGCATCTCTAACCTCTTGGGATCTCCAAGACAATCCAGACATCACTTCACAACTTCACACAATGACCTTCTAGGCCTCTATGCAAGGACACGGCTGCTACACACCTGGCCTCAGTAGCTTTCTTTAGTCACTGAGGGCGGGAGGTTCCATACCCCTTTTCTTCTATCCTTGACTACAAAGCCACATGGCTGAAGCTGCTAAGTTCTGTTGCTTGCTGTGGCTGGAACATGGCCCCCTTGCTCAATCATATCTTAAGCAGCTTTCTGTTTTCCATGGCTTCCTGTACTACCTAAGCTTGGCTTTTGGGGAACTTGCTCTGCAGACCAGGCTGGTCTTGAACTCAGAGATCTGCATGCCTTTGTCTCCCAAATGCTGGGATTATAGGCAAGTACCTCCAAGCCTGGACCTAAGCTGTTTTAAAGTTTTTTCACAAGATGAAAGCTTGACTGGGTGGAATCTTGCCCTGAGGTTACCACACCCGTAATTCCATTTCATAGCCTTGAACACAAGATTCAGCTCTATTCCACTTCCTGGCGACACTTTAATCCTTGAACCATACATTTTGTATTTTTCCTTTCTAAGCTTGCTCAGTTTCATCAAGACATTCTTCATGAGAGTAAACTATGAAAGAGAGTTTTGTGCTTGTAAAGGTGTTATGGTTGTAGGAAGAAATTCTGGCCTCAAAGTTAATTAATTTAATATGCAGCAAGAGGGACAGGGTATAGCTCAGTAATTGAGAGCTTGTCTCATATGCCTGAAGCCCTAATTCTGAGCTCTAGCACCATCAAATAAACAGAAACTGGCTCTGAATCTGGCACTTGCTAGTCACATTATTGGACAGATTAACCACTCGGGGTGTCATTGCCTTAGTTAAAATATTGGGAACTTTTTGGTGTCTAAATTTAATTCTTATTTTAAAACCATAGCATTTTATGGTTTCTTAGAGACACAGTGTTTGGTGAAGCCCAGAAACAGAGCCTGACAGGTCATGGGTCCCAGGAACCAACCAAAGGGGGTGGGGGTAATGATTCTTGGTGACTGGAAGCTGATGTAATGTTTGACTAAGCTTCAAAACTAGGCCTCCCTTTGCACCCAAACTCTGCCCTACAAGATGTATTCTAAAATCCAATCCCTCCAAGTATCCCTTTTTGTCTGTGACTCTGCGTCCACAGAGTAAAAGGTGTTCCACTTGAGCCATTCTTAAAAATAGCCTTCTTTTGATATTTTGAGTGCTAGAGCTCTCATGACTCTGTTTCTCTGATGACACCATAGTCCTTGAAAAGGGAACCACACACTTTCATGGTCCCCTCAAGAGAGTGCTTCTAAAGTAAAGCTAAGACATCTCTGCTTACCCAGTAAGTCCTTCTCTGGCTCTTGAATATGAGTGCTTAGTTGCCTCGTGTCAATCATTACTTCCTAGCAAGGGATATCTTGCTTCTGACTTTTGTCCCTCACTTTAGTGTAACTTCCCAGTACTTGGTGGACTTCCCTGCTAGCGCACCAAGTTCAGTATGGACAAATTTGTCCCATTCTGTTCTGTAATTCTGCCCACCATTCTCCCTATCACCAGGAACATTTCTTTTTTTCTCAAATTCAGAGACTTTGGAAACTTGATCAAGACTCTATGCCAGATTGGCATCTCTTAGTAGCAAGCAAGATGGCTGTCCGAGTCACTGTTCCATTGCTGTGGAGAGATACTATGATCAAGGCAATTCTTATAAAGGATAGAATTTAACTGGGGGGCTTGTTTATACTTTCAGAGGGTTAGTCCATTATCATCAAGGAGCATGGCAGCATGCTGCGGGAGAAACAGTGGATAGCTACATCCTGATCTTCAGACAGCAGAGAGAGGGAAGGAGGAAGGGAAGAAGAGAGGTGGGGGCAGGGGTGGGTCTAGCATATGCTTTCCAACATTGGCATACTTATTCCACAAGGCCACACCCTTACCTCTTAATCCTTCTAAATAGTTCATCAGCCAAAGACGAAACATGCCTGTGAGGGACATTCCCATTCACACCGCCACAAAGGATATTAGTAGCTGTGACTTTGACACCCGAGTCACACTTGCTTGCTAAGTAGCCTTTGGAAGATTCTTTGTCTTCTCTATGCCTAAGTCCTATGACTATATGATAAAGAAATGCTTAACAGTTTACTGTACCATTAATTAGAAAATTCTTAACAGAGCTCCTAGTACTTAGGGAATACTCAAAGAGATCTATATAATTAAAAATTCTGCTTATTTTTGTCCAGACTAAGTATCAGAGAAATGAAGTGACCAAGTAATAAAAGTGACAGAATTGGGCCTGGAAACCAGCCGATATCAAGTTCTGTATGCCTAACTCTTTAAGGCAGTATATCCATAAGCTAAGAAAATAGTAATTAAAAAAGATCTAAAGCAACAACAATAACAAAAAAGCAAACAAACAAACAAGATTTGTTTGTCTTGGTAGAAGTTTATTTTTAAATTGTAGGTAGTTAGGGGGAGGAGCCATCCCTCTAACTTGAGGTGAAGTCAAATATTTATGCTAATCAGACCAATGGGACATGGAAAATAAAAGGTGCTTGTGATTTCCAAACGGCATTTGAGGAATGTCTTCAACGTCTCACTCAGTTTCCATTCCCTTCTTTGTTGGGGTGCATACTCCATGTGGGAACAGCACACAGAACATGGTGACACTGACTTCTAGGTCTGTAAATGGAGTTCAGGCAGCTCATCTTACAGAAGGTTTAGAAGGAGAAATGGACACACATAGAGAGAGGGGGGAACTGCGATATTATAAAACAGTAAAATGAGAGTTCACACTTACAACATCGTCTGAAAAAAGCCCCATTTGGTGGTGGTGGTGCCCTGTCCCCTTCTTCCTTAATGTACATGTTTACTTGTCTTGTTAGCTTCTTAATTTCATTAAGCCCAATGGGAAGTGGTTTCAGTCTCACAGCTAATTTGTTTTGACTTGTCTCGAGTGAGTTTTTTTTTGAATTGTGCCTGCTGCTTTCTATCAAACCATGCCCCAATTGAAGGGGCATCTGTTATTGGAATGTCTTTCAAAAACAACAGTGGAGCCTGGACGTCTGGAAGGTTTACAATAAAACCTTCTATTTGGAGCCCACATTTGTGGAGGGATGCTTGCGTTTATTTTGCTTTATTTGTTAAATCTTTCCAGGCTTTTTAGAAAGTTGTCATGTGTGATCATGTTTCTTCAGCTGAAGATCATTGATTAAATCTGACTCAGAGAGGGCTGGGGAAGGGGATGATACATGGGATGGAGGATGCAAATAGCATGTTTGGGTGATCTGGGAGCTGATAGGGCAGCCAGCATGTTGGATTTTAAAGGAGACACTTTCCTTTGGCCTGCCGTCCATTTCTGTTGGTCTTTGTTTTGGAAGGGCTTAAGCTACAATGGTCATCTAGAAAATAGCTGATGTCTTTTGGATACTGTTAAGATACAACAGCCCCTGAGATCTGGAGGTAACTGTGGGAAAGACCTCTCATCCTCTTAGTTAGAACCCCAGTGCTACAGAGTGTATTAAAAGGAGCTTGGCTCACAGAGCACTTGTGACCCCAGTGGCTGAATCAAGAAGAGCAAGACTTGGAGGCCATTCTGGGTATAATGAAGCCATGTCTCAAACCGAACTAACAAATAAAAAGGACAAAGCAGCCGGGCGTGGTGGTGCACACCTTTAATCCCAGCACTTGGGAGGCAGATGCAGGTGGATTTCTGAGTTTGATGCCAGCCTGGTCTACAGAGTGAGTTCCAGGGCAGCCAGGGCTATACATAGAAACCCTGTTTCAAACAAACAAACAAACAAACCAAACAAAAGGACAAAGCAACCACAATGAAAGGGTGGCTCGATTCAGATTTGGACAGAATGTGAGTATTTGGCCAAAGGCATAAAAAAAATAAATGGAAAGGTATTTAAAAGGTAGAGTATGACAATCTTTCTGCCCCAGGGGATCAAGTTCATCAGGGGTTTACAGAGACCAAACCAATGGGTCTGAGTTCTGAAGTTGGTGATAAATTGATGGACATGCTAGCTTCTTTATGCCAGGCTTTGGGGCTATACAACCCTCCTAACTCATTAGAGCAGCAACGCCTCTGGGACAGACTCAGACAAACCATCTGAAGGGCCAAGGAATCACTCTGAAGGTTATGGACTCCTGATTGGGGGTTCATATTGGCTAACTAATTGGCTAATTAACCTAAAGGGAGAGATCTCTAATGAGGACATGTTGACTGACTGCTATATCCTAGACTGGAGTTAACTCATAAACAGGCTGGATTGTGTTCATGGCAGAGCCCATCAGCATTTTTCTCCCAGTCTCCCAAGGTAGACACCTTAGGGTTGTGCTTCTCACTGCCAAGCGCCTTGCACGACAACAGTTCTGACAAGCAGGAATAGTCATTGCTCAGATTTGGCTTGTCCCCTTATCTCCACAGTCACTGGCTCAGGTTCAGTCCTTATCAGGAACTCCCCTGGGATGCCATCACAACCTTCCCAAGGCTCACTGTAACCTTTTCTCTACTAGCTCAGTGGTTCTCAACCTTCCTGGTGTTTCAACCCTTCAACACAGTTCCTCGTGTTGCGGTGAACCCCAACCATAAAATTATTTTTTTGTTGTTGCTAATTCATAACTGTAATTTGGCTACTGCTAGGAATTCTAATGTAAATATTGGTCTTTTCCAATGCCCTTGGGCAACCCTTGTGAAAGATTGCTCACCCCCAAAGGGGTAGTGACCCACAGGTTGAGAACCACTCTTCTAGTTCCACTCCTTCTAGTTCTGATGGGAAAGTTTCCTAAAACATAAGTGTGACCTTTATACTCCCTTGCATGAAGCTTCTAAGGACTCCTCATGGTCTACTGAATAATATCCAACCTCCTTAGCTGATTTTTAAAAACTGTATATATAGTATTGATGACTGAGTCCAATACTTGCTACATAAATATTTCACTACTGACTGACAGCCCAGTCTCTCCTTAGCAAAGCTTAAACCATTGTTTTACATAGGATGACCTATACTCCAACCCTTAGTACGTGTGTGCAGTTTCCTGTATCCCCTGACCTGGTTCCTTCCTCAGATCACTGGTAAGTTGGCTCTTCTCTTTGTACCAGCATGTACCACTCCTTGTGTTGAGTCCTTCTTCATGCCTCTCTCTCTCTTAAGTTCAGGTCTTTGCATTTTGGAATAAACTTTTGTGCACATTTAGGGACAGTAGCTAAGTGTGTTGTATAATTCAGGGCTGTAGACACAATACAAGGTATTTAGTGAAATTTGATTTTTCTAAGAACTAATGTACATTTTTTAAAAAAAAATTATACTCAGATCTCACATACTATTTGAAACTTATTCATACTAAAAAAAAAATCACTCACCTAATTTTCCAATGGAGCTGATCATCCTGATTTCTGCTTGCTAAACCTACTTGCAAGTCTGGCCATGCTGAGGCTCAGATGTTGACACGTCTGTTACATGTCATTGGAAAAGACTCAGACTCTTCTTAAAAACATCCAAGGGAGCAACTTGGCTTCGGGACTAACATCAAGTTCCTGTTGAGTTCATGTTTTGTGGATAGAGGGGAGATGGCAGAGAGGCAGAGAAAAGGATAAATTCTGCTGCTTAAATTGTCTCACTTGGGAAATTTTTAAAAAAAAAAGGAGAGGGAGAGAGAGAGAGAGAGAGAGAGAGAGAGAGAGAGAGAGAGAGAGAGAGAGAGAGGAGGGAGGGAGGAAGGAAAGAAGGAAGGAAGGAAGGAAGGAAGGAAGGAAGGAAGGAAGGAAGAAAGGAGGAAGGAAGGAAGGAAGAAGGAAAGAAAGGAAGAAAGGCAGAAGGAAAGAAAGAAAGAAAGAAAGAGAGAGAGAGAAAGAAAGAAAGAAAGAAAGAAAGAAAGAAAGAAAGAAAGCAAGCAAGCAAGCAAGCAAGCAAGCAAGCAAGCTGGACTATTTTAACAGGACACAAGAATCCCATTCCCAATGGCTAGGAATGTTTTGGAAGTCAAGAACTCTTCAAAGGTAAGGATTGGAGGAAGTGAGAGCAGAGTGGAGCTGAAAGTTAGGTGTAGCAGACAGACATAAGGACAGCAGACAGACATGTGGACAGCAGACAACAGAGTGGACAAAAATGAGCTATTGTGCACATCTGCCATTTTACTCTACAGTCACACACATTAAAGCGTCCTGGGACCCTGTAGAACAAGCAACTGTTGCCATGAGCTGGACAGTTTCATTTCCCACTTTAGGACCGTGTTAGCTCCAACATCCTATGTCCTTCCCAAGGACAGGCTGCGGAGGCATCTGTCGGAAGACCTACCTCTAACTGTCAGGTTTCTGCACAGGATTTGGGCTCCATCCTCTTGCTTCCTGGGGAGGCTTGCTTTTGCCTCTCAGGGACTCTTAGATTTCTACTTCTGTTTCAGTCTTGTGGCCATAAAGCTGCCTTGACTGAAGGTTTGTTTTAAAAGCTCACGACTTTGGGACAGAAAGAGATGTTTGAAGAGGGGGAGGGGAGTTAGACAGGAGTGATTCTGTACGGGTTGGGATGGTTGGTACAGCTGCCCTCCCCCACTTCCTTTAGTGGAGCACACAGTGGCAGACCATTCAATAAGACAACAGCTTGGGTAACAGCCCTTAAATTGACATTGTTCGGGGATGAATGGATCCAATTGGCTTTAAACGTTTTGTTCCCCCACATAATTCCTATTTTAGGCAGATTGGTTACTATAGAGACTAGAGCTGCCTTCATTCTGGACGGTCAAGAGACGACAAGCTCCCTAACGGCTAGAGCAAAGGTCTAAGGTCCAAGGTCCTGGTCTCAGCCCAACCCAGAGTCACTGTGAACCTGTTCACAGTGCACCTCGATGCTACAGTTCTGTCACTAGCTAGGAATGAAAATATGTACGCCGGAGCCTTTGGAGCCTTCGGGAGAGCGATGGTTATTTGTTTTGTTGGTGGTGCTGAGTGAGAAGGAAGGGCTAGGGATGAAGGGAGGGTGATCTGAACGCAAAGTCAATTAAAAGCAAATGAACTTGGAAGGCTGTTGATGACCTGCTAAGAAACCATTTGGCAAGCACTCACCACAGTGTCGCCTCTGGGGCTGAGACGTGGGCAATCGTGACGTGGGGTGCTTTCTTTTTAACATGTGTGTATGCATGCACACATATCAACACTTAAGTTCCTAAAGGTAATAGAGAAAGGCTGCAATTAGCAAATGATGAATTTGTAAGTGGTTTGTCCCCTGTTCTCTAGAAGAATTAATTTTATGTATTAGTAGCTCTTGCCATATATATGTGTGTGTGTGTATATATATATATATATATATATATATATATATATATATATATATATAAAACCAACATGCATGGAATGAGCGTTAGCCATAGTCATCCCTTCTGTTGCTCTTCGACCTCCTCCTCCCTCCTTTCCCTTTTACCTCCTAATAGTCTGCTATTTATTGCATGTTTCTCCCACAAATTTTGACAAATGAGAGAAAACATAAGATACCCTGAGCTAGTTCTACCCATTTTTTTTACCTTTTGTTCTTTAGGGCTCAATAAAACTTTATTGTGACTTCAGGCACAACACTGAGATGCTAATGTGGAAGAACCTTATGTGTACTATGGATGGAGTTTCAATAGCTGTCGCTATTCACACTCTTGCTTTCATCTCACTCACCTTTTTGGTTTTTTTATTTTTATTTTTATTTTTTTACCTTCCAGACTATGTAACAGTAAGCCCTAAATAACATATCAGTTTCTTCATAAACTTATGTGCCTCTGTAACACGTGAAGACTGTTAGCACGCAGAGGACCCGGTGACTCCTAAATAACATCCAGCACCTAACGCACATTCAATTTTTGTGGATTTTTTTCAAGCACACCCCTTTTAATAGTTGATTTGTCCAGCTGGGATTCAGTAATGTCTCACATATTATGTTGGCTTGATATGCCTGTAAGTGATCTTAAATCAACAATGCATTTCTTTTCTTCTGCTTGTCATTCTATTTAGAAAAATATCACAGATTTCAAGAAAACTTCATGGAGCAAACACCACTCACGTTCACATTTCACCCAGCCGCTCCCAGCCGCTCCTTGTGAGAGTGCTGGGGATGGTGTATCAGAATTTCCACCTTCATAGCAATCAGCAGCACCATTGTGCTGAGCAATTGAGAGTTTATAGGTGTGTTGCAGACATTGTAACATCTCACCTTTGACCATTTCAGCTAGCGTCTCCTGAGATCAAGGACATTTAGTTACAAAGTCCCCATAGGATGTTTGCCTTGACTTTTGTCCTCAGAGTAGCATCCCTCTTCATCTTTTGTATCCCCAGGAGGAGCAAGCTTAAGCTTACTTTGAGAAGCGTCTGCATGGTCTTAAGGATGTAGCACATCCGCAGGTATGGTTACCACTGAGATATTTTCCTGTTGCACAGAGAGGACCTGCGTTTTCCAGTCTACAGTTGGGGAACAAGGAAGAGTTGGGATCCACGAGTTTTCATCTCTCTTTCTCAAGTGACTAGATTCTACCTGGAACACGAGAGCTTCGAAGATCATGAGACAGAGGGCACCTGGGTCCCGTGTGGATTTGCCAGTCTGTTTCTGCATCTGCTCGCTAGCCTCAAGCCTAGACAAGGCAGCTGGCCCATGTTGGTCCCTAATACCTACTTATAGTTGAGTATTTATTTAAGCCATAGAGGAGCTTGCTTTTAGCCAGTTAGCCAATTAAGGCAGCCTAGAGGAACATACATGGAAGTGGTCAAAAGACCTACCCCAGCCATCTCAATATCTAAGCCCCACTCCCTCAGGGGGCTTTTGTGAGCAGGCCAAGGGCCCCTTTCTCTCCTTTGCTGTGAGTATCGATGCCTCTCCCCACATCAAGAAATCTGGACCAACTTCAAGTAGTCCAGATGGTGTCGCATGCTCAACTCTGGCTGCAAGTTCATTAGTGCAGGTCTACAGAGTTGTACCTCATCTGAAGGACATTTAGTTGATACAGAGATGGAATAGAAAGGAAAATGCTTAAAAACAAACAAACAAACAAAAAACCAAAAACCAAAGCAGCGAATTCGGTGGAGTTACTGACTACCCACTACTCCTCTTTCCCCTGTGCTCTGTCTCAGGAGTCATCTTAGTTTAGACTTGACAAACATCCAGTCAGGAAAGGTCAAGCTCCCCCTAAAGGAAAGCTGGCAACAGTCACCGGGATGTGGGGGAAATCTGTGTTTTCAGGTGTTTTATAGAGGAAATGGAGAAGAACCGTACGTGTACAGCAGTGGTAGACTGGTACCCCTCATGATGTGGCATGACGTGGGCTTCATCATCATGGCTGTCACACATGATCATTCTTTTTAAATCCTGACCCTAGACTAAAGTCAAGGTTACCAGCAACATTTAAAGATTGACAGGGGTTGTTCGTTGTTGTTGAGACAGAGTTTTGCTATGTAGCCCAGGCTAGCCTCAAAGTCGAGAACCTCCCTCAACCACCTCAGTGCTGGGCTTCCAGGTGTGTACTACTGTGTCTATCTTCAAAAGCAAGAGCTCTATGTCTCAGAGAGAACAAGGGGGCTTTCCATATTTGCATTTCCAATGCAAATGATGACCTGGTTTTGAACTCGGTTCTCTTCAACTTAAAAGCCAATCCTTCTGCATCGAGTCCCCATTGCTTCCTTCGGAGCACCGGACTGACCACTTGATACCCAGCATGAATCTCCTTTCCCCTCTGCGCTTGATCCCTCCAGCTTCCACCTTCAGTCTCATTCTATCCATGGAGGCTCCTTTGGGGTGTTGAACATTCACAGAAATGCAATGCAGACACATACCTGCTCTTAGCAAGTCCAGGCAATGGGGATGGCAGAAAAGAAAAGGGCGGCGGCGGCATGGGGGATGATCGTTTTTAGTAAGTCAGCCATGCCTGCGCTTAGCATCAAATAACCCGCTTTGAGAGCTGAGTCTGCTGAACAGGGAGAGCTACTGTTAGATTGAAGGTGACACCTTCCCACCATCAACCCGCTCCCACCCAACCCCCACCAGAATCTGGACTGAAACAAGAGAGGGTGTAAGAAGAGAAAGATGCTGCTAAGTACATGGGACCAAACAGAAAGGTCAGGACCGCTTCGGTCCCCAGTCTGCCCCAGTGACTCACAGACCAGCACAGCTCCAATTCTTAGCTTACATGTGGGAGTTGAAAGTCTGAAGCTGGGCCAGAAGTCTGGCCTGGTCACAGACTGAACTTCTCAGTAGGCTGAAAGGGAAGATTGGAGCCTGGGAAGTCTGTTTAGATGGATTTTATCACCAATTAGGGAAGGGATTTCTCGGCTCTCCTCATTCATCTTGGGCCTGGGTCATTCACCTTTAATCTCTATAACTAAAGGATTAAACACACCACGTCTTGGCTCCTCAGAGAATGTTTGGCCCTCTCGTTTCTTCTGAGAGTTTTGCCTATATATGTTCTCAAGACACTCAGATAATTGGAAGACTGCAGAAAAAAAATAGCAGGAGTGCCCCCATTTTCCACGCCTTTTTCAAGGGCAGCATGGGGCGTAACAGAAAGGGCGTCTGGAGGCAACACTGTATTATTTGTTCCTAGAGTTTACATTTACAAACTATTTACAAACTGTGTGATGTTGATCACATTCCCCAGCCTCTCTGAGCCTCAGAAGCCTCATCTACAAAAGTACCACTGGTCTGGTGACTTAGGACCAAATGCCTCCATCTGTTCGAAAGATGCTGAGGTTGGCATTTTTCCCCTCTCTGCCTGCACACACTCATCTTCCCTTCTGTGCTAACACATGAGAGCACGTTAGAAAAGGCTCCACCTGCCTTTTATTTTTTCTGACAAGGCTGTGAAGAGTCTAGCATCTCTGAAATCTAGATAACTATCCCACCTTGACCATCGTGTTTATAGGAGATATGCCAAGGAATGGAAACTGCTCATCCTATCCAAACTCTTGCTGCAGCTCAAAATACACAGGAGCAACAGGCTGGGGAAGTCCAGACACACTAGCGGAGGTGGAGGGACGTCTCTGCTAGGCAGAACCAAGGGCACAAGTTAAAAGAATGGCCGTCTGTTTCTCTTGTGGATTTGTAGTGCTGGCCCTCCTCTCCAGGATCTGAAGGTTTAATTGCTGGAGGCAACTGGAAAGGAATTCAGTCACTGGGAGCAGAAACAAATTAGCACAAAAGCTGGCCCAAACGCTCCGCACCAGAGTTCTGTAATTGCCTGAGTTGGATTCAAATCAGACAAGATAGCCAAGGAGATAGCGGAAGGCCTTTGATAACCAGAGTGGAGAAAAATTACTGGGCAATTAAAGAAAGCAAACACAATGCTGTTGTTTTTTACTGTAGGCCTCCAGCGAACTTTTAGTTTTATTCTACATTTTTTTCTCCAAAAAAGCAAAATATTTTTGTAAGCTGGAATGGCCAATGGGGGAAACATGGGGCAGAAGGATGAGGTGAAATGCACTAAGTCAGAGATGAATGGTTGATGATGGCAACCTAGGTCTCGTTTTAAGTAGTATTTATTTTATTTTTGACACGTGCGTGCATGCATGTGTGTGTGTGATGGAGGGGATGTGTGCTCAGGTGTCGGGGTGCCTGTGGAGGCCAGAAGAAGGTGTTGGATCTCCTGGAGCTGGAGTTACAGGAGGTCTGTGAGGGGCCAGTGTAGATGCTGGGAACGGAACTCTGTAAGAGTGGGCTGCTCTCCTACCTGCCAAATCATCTCTTTAGCATGGGGCCTCGAGTTTTAGGAAGTGAGTTTTATAAAGTGACCCAGCTGTGTTTTGCCTGTGAATGGTCCATGGAGCTACCTACTGAGAAGGGACATCTGAAGACAGGAGCAACAGGATGATCTCTGAAGAGCTCAGTACTCGAAACACAGAGCGAGGGTGAAGCCAGAGCAGGACCTTCACCTGAATACTTAAGTAGTGGTGTGAAAGCTTAGAGTGTTGGGGTCACGGAGCATGCTAGAATCCCAAATCTTCTGATTGCAAACCATGTGGCTTCAAGGGGCAGGGTTCTTAGCCTCTGATCTGTAAAACGTGGAAGCAATCTTTAATTCACAGGATAGCTTTGAGGTGAGCAGTAGGTAAGACTTCTATATGGCACTTTGTTTCAACATCTGGACCTCTGACCTTTGACTGCTTTGTTTCAACATCTGGACCTCTCCCCTTTGACTGCGTTCCTCTCTGGCTCTGTCTTTTCTTCAGTATCTCCATTCCTCCTCTCATAAGTCACCACTGGGTGCCCTCTCCCTCGAACAGCTTTCCTGAATGCACAGTAATCCACAAGCCGTGGAGAGATCGCAGGGAGTGGTCGATATCCGGACGGATGGACCCAGCTCAAGCCAGGCTTTGGCCTTCTGCTGTCTCCTTTGTGTTTCATGAACTGCTTTCCTCCTGGAGCAGGCTGAGTCCTTCACCTGCATACCAAGCAGATAAGGCCAAGGGTAGGTGCCTCCCCTAACCTTAGGGGAATAAATCTTGGTACTCTAAGTCCAGTAAAAACTCACTCACCCTGCCAGTGATTGATTTAAGGAAAAATATAATTAATTCACTATCAACCAACTATCATGCAAGGAGTCTGCCTAGAACTAACTTCTGCTAGGGATACTGCTTTCCAGTGAGTCTCATAGCTTGCATGCTACCCACCCCCTCATTCTTTTTTTCTCCATCTAGAGATTTTCTTTTTACTTTTTAAATAAATATTTATTTTTGTGGCTTAATTGTGTGCTTGTGTGAGTTTACAGTGACTATGTTCTTGTAGATACCCACAGAGGTCAGAAGAAGGCATTGGATACCCTGGAATGGGAGTCACAGGAGCTTATAAGCTGCTGGATGTGGGTGCTGGGAACTGAACCTGGGTCCTCTGTAAACTCTCTTAACTTTTGAGCCATCTCTGTAGCCCCACATTTTTATCAAAATGGCTACCACAGGATCCTTGCTAAGATATTGTGGGAGACCCTTGTGCTAGCTGGACTTCAGAAACCACCCTCAAAGAGTGTTTGCATTTTTAACAGAGATATTCCCTAGAGGTGAAGACATAGAGCCACGGTGGCGGAATAATGGATTCTGTAATCGATACTCTGCAGAGTCAGAGCCTTGATGTCTAATCCTTCAGTCTCAGAATAGAAGTGGCCACCTGCTCTTCTGATACCTTCCTCTCAACCTGCAGCTCAAAGTGGCCCATCAGCAGTGCTGTTATCCTATTTTTAAAAATGCTAAGTCTCCTGTCCCAGCCCAGAGCTACTGAATCAGAAGATGCACTTGAATCAAAAACTCCTAGTTCCTCAAACGCAGATTAGGATCTACAGGCCTGGTCCAACTTGGCTACAAAGTTGCTGGAGCTAGAAAGATCTCGGGTTTCCAGTACCAGGTCAAGGTCAAGGCCCAATGTCATGAGAAGTTCTCATCTGTCTCTTTGTCTGGTTGTGGAGATCTGGGGCAAAGCCGAGCTGTTAAATAAATAAACAAACACAGTTCTTTCAGAGTCATTTGAACGGGAGAACAGAACCAACCAGCCCCATCACTTGGTCCAAGATTCTGTCTTTTTTCTGAAAGAGACATGAGTTAGGCAGAGATGGAGAGACCGGCCGGACAGAAATAGAAACAGCATGGATACAGGAGAGGGAAGAGCTTGATGAACCGGGCTCAGCCACATACCACAGGCCTTCATGTGGCCCTAGGAGCATCTGCCCAAGTCTGAAGCCCAGAAGCTCATTACTAGCAGCGCCTAGAGTCCAGGCAGTGTGAGTTGTCCCTGCCAGTGAAAATAAACATGTTTGTGTGAGATTTGTGAATGTCAAAATATTAATTTACATGAAATATACTGCTATTACATAGACAAGAAAACAGTCTCCGAGAATTGCCCCCCGCCCCCACCCCCCTCACGCACGACCTCAAAAAAAGTTTTGTGGCAATCAAAACTGTAATCACAAGTATTCCCATTCAACTGTCAGGAGACATCTCTGACTTAGAGATGACTGAAACTCTCTCTTTGTGTATGTGCAGGTACAGTGTGTGTGTGTGTGTGTGTGTGTGTGTGTGTGTGTGTGTGTGTGTGTGTGAATACTGGCTCATGTGTGCGTAGACATAATTCCTCAGGATACTGTCCACATTGGGCTTTCTTTGTATTGGAGTTTTAATATTGGAACAAGGTCTCTCCCAATCCCACGGACAGCCACCAATCCCTCACTCTTTTAATGATGCTATGTTGTACTTGCAGACAGCAGCCCTCTGAGAGGCTCTACCCAGCAGCTGACAGAAACAGATGCAGATACCCACAATCATTGGACAGAGGTCAGGGACACCTATGGAAGAGTTAGGTAAGGGCCCTCAAGGAGATGGCAACCCCATGGGAAGACCAACAGTGTCAACTAACCAGGATCCCTGGGAGCTCCCAGAGACTGAGCCACCAACCAAAGAGCATACACAGGCTGGTCCTCATCACACATGCAGCAGAAGGCTGCCTAGTCTGGCCTCAGTGGGATGCACCTAATCCTAGAGACTTGATGCACCAGGGTGGGGGGATACGGGGAGAGGGGAGCAGAGATGAAGGGTAGAGAGTTTGGGGGAGGAACTTGTGGGGCTGTGAAAGGCAGCCTGTTTAGGTTGAATGAGGCTGGCTCCAGTGACCCAGTAGAGACCCAATAGGAAACTCTACAAGGGACAGAACAGTGAGCCACGTTCCCAGAGACAGGTGTCTGACACCACAGAGCCCCCAACTCCATAATTCTGTGACTATAAGTCACACAGACAATGTCCCAAGCTTCTGGCAGTCTTGCTAGACTCCACCCCCACAGTTTCCTGACTCTAACCAGGTATGCTCCGCCCCACAGTTACCTGGCAACAGCAAGGTAGCCCTGCCCACCATAAAAGGGGCTGCTTGGCCCCTCCTCTCTCTCTTTAAGCTCTCATCTTTCTTACTCTCATCCCTAGCCCTCCTTCTCTCTTTTTCCCTTCCCCCATCTCTCCACATGACCATGGCCAGTCTCCCTCTTTCTACCTTCTCTCTTTCTCTCTGCCTTTCTACCATAAAGCTCTAAAACCATAGACTATCTCTGCTCATCAAGGCCCACCGTGCTTGAACGATGGGATAGGCTTTCCCCTAAAGAGCCGTGTCTAACCTCCTGCCTGAAGGCCTTCCTGTGCTCCAGCCACGAACTGACCAAGGACTCACCTTTGTGGAAACCACCCAGCGCCCCCTCTCTCTTTGCCCTCCCCTCTCTTCGGACCTGGGGCTGATGGAGCTGCCCCCCGGGTCCCCCATTTTGTTCTCAGCTCTTCCTCGGTGTCCAGCTGTGTCTGGGATGCCCACGACTGAGAACATGTTATCTCTGGCCTCCATGAGGCCCAGAGACCTCAGACTGGCCCTTGTTCACCCCCAAGGGCTGGGTTCGTAGCTTCCCACAGCCAGAGACCCACCCGGGGTCACGTGAAAAGCATGCAGCCATCCTCCTGCATCCTCCTGGAACTCTGGCGGAACGCGGGTTTTCTCCTGCTTTATTCCCCCACGCCCAGTGCCCCGCAGGAACTCTGTGTGTGTGTGTGTGTGTGGGGGGGGGGGGGGGGAGCTAGAAATGGAGGCAGCATTTGGGATGTAAATAAATAAATAATTTTTAAAAAGAAAGAAAAGAAACAGGATTCCTCTCTAGCCAGGAGCTCACTGATTCAATGAGGCTATCTGGATATCTGTCTCAGGGGTCTTCCTGCGTCTGCCATTTCAGCCCTAGGATTATGAACACATCCTACCAGGAGTGACTTTTTAAATGTAGATTCGGGGAATTGAACTCACAAAGCAAGCCTTTTATCAAGTGATCTTTCAGACCCCTGGGATCAGTACTCTATTGATGGATTTATGTGATGCTGAGGAGTGAATCCGGAGACTCCAAAGTCCTGCCAAAGAGCCCAATCCCAGCCTTATCTCCACGCTCACCCTCACATGCTAGAGCACTGGAATCAAGGTCCAGTCTCCACTCTGTTTCCTGCTGTTGATGATGCTCTCATAGAACCTCCCAGAAAACCTGATTTTGCTGTCTCTCCATTGAATTATCCAGGCTGGCATGGCAAAGCAAGATGAAGTGTGTAGTGCAAAGAATAAGATTTGATAATTTCTGGATAAATCTGAGGATTCTGGAGGCTGTGAAGGCTGTGAAGGGCAAAGCATGCAGACTGGGCATGCCCGGAGGCCTCTCTCCTTAGCTTGTGAATGGGCTGCCTTCTTCCCCAGTCGTCATGCCGCCTTCTTTATAAGCATCTGTGTCCAAGCAGCTTTCCATAAGGACACAAGTTCGTGGATCTGGACCTGTGAAAATGACTCCATTTTGACCCAATTGCCCCTTTAACAGCTCAGTTTTTAAATCCAGTCACATTCTGAGGGGGCTTGACACTTCAGCATATGGGTTTTGAGAAGACTTCAAGTTATTTCCTAGCAGGAACCAACAGCTCTGAAGTGAGTCTGTGGGTGGCTTAGCCCTACAGGGCAAAATGGGCTATATATACATGTCTTGTTCTTGGTCTTTCATCTCTCCCTTTCCTGCATCTGGAAAATATAGCAAACTTTTTCTGTAGAAATGGAGAGCAATTAGTTTAGACCTTATTTTATGGAACACAGAGTCTCTGTTGACTCTGTAGCAAAAAGGCAGCCAAAAAACAAAACAAAACAAAACATAACAAAACAAAACAAAACAAAAAGCGTGACTGAATTCCAATTAGACTTCATTTACTGGGCAAATATCATCTACAGCTGAGGGCTACTGGCTTCTCACCTTGAGAGCTGGCTAAGGAACACAGGGGGGACTTGAGATCCTGATCACATAAGGAAAACTACCCCAACACTAAAAACTGCTTACCTAAAAACTGTCTCATGAAGAAAACAAGCTTCAGACTTACCGAAGCCTCTATGTAGTTGGGCCGCTGATAGCATAGCTTGAACCCAGTGCTTTTCAGGCTTGTGAGTGAGACTAGGGAGATTTTTAAAAATATTTTCTCAACCTCTTGATTCTGAAGTTTCCTGATGAGTGTCCCCTATTATGGGTTGGTTTCTGTACAGAACCTGAGCAAAAGATTGAAAGCTGAGAAGACACACATCCCCTGGGTTAGGACTCTTCAGGTGTGAGGTCAGACATTGACAACCTAAAACTTAAGAATTTAAAGTATTTGAATACCATGCCATGAATGGAATCCTCATGACCATGATCAGGTTTGGTCACCCTCTGGGAGGAGTCGTGAAATAAAACCTTGGTTGTGATTCTGCTTGGTTACGATGGAAAGGGATGGGCTGGAAAGACAGCTCGGTTGGAAAGGTCCTGGCCATACAGCCTGAGGGCCTGAGTTTAGACCTTAGAATCCACGTTCAAAGTACAATGTGGTGGTATGTGCCAGTAAGCTTAATACTGAGCAGTGGAGACAAGAGGTTCCTGGGACTCCAGGTTCAGGGAGAGGCCTCACTCTGCCTCAAAAAACAAAACAAAACAAAACAAAACAAAACAAAACAAAACAAAACAAAACCAAAAATAAAGTCGAGTGATTGAGAAAGGCATCTCAAATGTTGCCCCTTTGGCCTCTACCCCTCTCCAAATTCATACAATAAATAAATAAAGCTAAAAGAGAAGGCTTTAAATGAGAGAAAGGGAAAAGGGCCATGGTCGAAAAGTCTAGAAACCAGGGCCATGCTCCCAGTTGACCCTGCCAATGGAGTCCCATGGGGACACAGACACTTCACCCTCCAGCAATGAGGTGTGACAATACATGAGAAATGTTTTTCAGCCAGCCGAGTTCCCCAGCTTTGGTATCCAAGGTTTTTATTGGAAGTCTGTTCCATGGACATCAGCCTCGTAGTGACTGACCTCAGCCACCCAGTCTCCAGCTCTCCAGAGCAAAACCAGACATTGGCCATAAATCACAAGCTTAGCATTAGCTTATCTAGTTCTATTGGTAAGGCCCTTGGCATACAAACACATGACCAGGCAGAATATACCCAGGGCTCAGAGGTTAATCTCAAGCCAAAGACCATTCTGGGAACTAAGCTTTCCTTTGAAACGTAGATGCTTTGAGCAACCAAGGGCTGCTGAGTTAACCCCTGTCTTTCACTTGTGTCTTTCAGCAGAGGACTAGATCTAGGGCTTGCCTCCTCTTGCTTTTTGATAGCCTTTCTTGATAGGGACTGAGTTACAGCTTTCATAGAGACCCTAATACGAGGATGTAAACAGCACGGGGTTGCCATCCATCAGGAGAGTGGGGAGAGTTGGTCACTGCCCACTTGCTGAAAGGAACATAACAGGAACATAGAAAGTGCAAGAGAGAGATGCAGTGGTCCTTCGTGGGGTGGGTTTGCTCGCCAGCCCCTGCAGGCATTGGGCAGGCTTTCAGGAAAGAGAACGAACATGGAGATGAGCTTATTGCCTCCAGGGGGCTACAGGAGCAGGAGCTGAGTAGTATTAAGAGGGATATTTGGGGGGCACTGCAGGATGAGGGTGTGATATCAATTTAGTGTGAGTCCAACATCTTGAAGCATGAAAGCTGCTGTGTGTTCAGGGGACAGTGGTTGGCTCTAGTGGGAAAAGGGACTGGGAATGAATGTGAGAGTCATTTCCTGGAAGGCTTCCCTTTCGTAGATTTCAGTACCCTCCAACATTGTCGCCCACCCTTGAAAGAACTGTGGAACTGAATTGACATGATACTAAGCCATTGACTCTTGTAATGAGATTTATGTACAGGCTTAAGATTTTTGTTGTTGTTGTTGAAATCCACACCCCGTGGAAGCCCTTGACTTTTGGAAACTGTTTTTGCCATGGAATACTTTTGAATCTATGGTTGATGGGAGATTTTCTACATGAATTTGATAAATTTAAGTTTGACATAGAACCACCAATAACAGAGTTATTATGAGACAGAAAAAAAGCAAAGGTCTGACCAATGACTGTGGGTGTAAATCAGAAAAGAGATGAGAAGTATTGAGATGCAGAATGCATAGTGTGGAATTCTGGGGATTTGATAGTGGCATATCAGGGAGGCTGGAGCCATGGCTTGTTCTAATGTTTGAAGGGAAAGCTGCCTGGAATACTTACACTGTTACTATAAGAATTGAAAAATTGAAGCTAAGTGCCAGGGTCTATAGAACAGGGTTTAGGTGGGATGGGAAGCAGGAACAATCCATTAGGGTTAGAAATGGTGAACGTAAGATACACAGAAAAATGTACAAATGATGCTCATCTGAGCATCAAAACAGAGAGTCGCCATCTGGGCATGGTGCAGTGGGCCAAGAGCTTGCTGTACAAGCATGGATGCCTGAGATCTGATCCTTAGCACCTGTGCAGAAAGCTTTACAACGTCATACACCTGCAACCCAGACGTTGGGAGGGAGAGGCAGGTGGGTCTCTGCAGCTAGTTAATCCACAGCTTAGACAGTAATCCAGGTTCAGGGAGAGATCCTGTCTCAAAAATAAGGTGGAGAGCAATAAAGGAAGACATCTGATGGTATCTTCTGACCGTGTGTGTGTGTGTGTGTGTGTATACTTGTTTGTGTATTCACTCCTCTAAAACACACACACACACACACACACACACACACACACACACACAGAGAGAGAGAGAGAGAGAGAGAGAGAGAGAGAGAGAGAGAGAGAGAGAGCCTGTACTTTCTGTACTTTGGAAGAGGATTACAGCTCTGGGAATCCTTGATATCAAGGTTCTGTAGAAATAAATAACATTATCAAGAAAGGATGTATAAGGGAGAAGAGGCAGCCTTAAGGAGAAGTTGTAAAGTGCCAGCCTCTAAGTGGCCATTAAGGACACCAGAAAAAGTTAAAGACAGGAAAAGATGGGTTGGAAACCAAGGGAGAAGAGGGAGTCTCCAGTCCCCAGAGGGCAGAGCAGGAGAGCAACACTGAAGGGGATGCTGGTTGGTCTTAAAGGAGGTGCAGGTTAAACTTCAAGGGTTTGGTGGAGAAGCAGGACTTGTGAATCAGTGGATATCTGGGGTGAGTATGAGTTTACCACAAGGGCAGGCCAAGGAAAGGAACATGAGAACAGAGGCACCCCAAATTCTCAAAAACAAATCTAGCAAAGCAAGCCCTTTGAAGCTCCAAATTTCTGTTTTCTATAAGACCCTGGGACAGCATCTTTCTAAGCCTGTCTTCAAACTGGAGACACTGTGACCATCCCTCGTAAACGACAGAGAGAGTGATCTCTCAATCAGTTACCATCGGGCTGCCCCACTCATCGAGGAATTTGGCAAGTCTGTGGCCGCTGCCCCGCAGCCCGGGATCTCCACTCTTCAGATTAAGGAGCTGTTCTAGCTGTTTATGTTGGAAAAGATTAATCGTCCCCCCTCCTCGTTTCTCAGGGACAGACTTGAGTCTGTGAAGCGTGAGTCATTCAGTATATCTACTCCACGGCTCTAGCTACAACATCACAGATATAAAATCATCCGGTTCTGACGAAAAGCAGATGCAACTTTTCCTCTTATTTTGAATACCCAGTTATATGGAGGCAGAGAGGAGAGAGAGAGAGAGAGAGAGAGAGAGAGAGAGAGAGAGAGAGAGAGAGAGCTGAGATAATCAGACATAGCCCTCCACTATGACTCAAAGTCTTCCTAAGAGCTTCCAACCTGTTACCTTCTCCAAGATGACTCTTGATGACTTAATGTGAAGTCAATTAATTTAGTTCCACCAACTCTCGTGAGCCACCCCCACAAGCATGGAAAACACAAGTGAACAAGAAATCATATTGATCCTTAAGTTTACAACATGTTGAAGATGTATTGAACCAAGCCTAAGAACTCAGGCTGACTGTGGTAAGAGCTAAGGTAGGGGTGTCTGCAACTAGAGAGCTCACACCCAGTTGAGACTTTCTGTGTTGCGCGCGCCCAACAGGCCAGGAAGAACGACGCTGCTACAGGATCCTTCTGCACACATTTATTCAGTCCTGTTTCTTCTTTCTCCATATATCTCCCTTGTTTATATCTCCCCTGTTTATATATCTTCCTTGTTTTTATATCTCCCTTGTTTATATATCTCCCCACTAATAGTAATCCTCTCTTGAATAATAATCCTCCCTCTAGCCCGGGCCTCTCACTCTTATATACTCTCAGTTCCCATCCACGCACAGCAGGCCACGCCACCTCACCAGGCACGCAGCTTCAGCTAATCAGGGCAGCAGGGGCAAATCTCCACCAAATTGGATTCACCTGTATCCTGGTACACCTGCGCAGCACTCAAGATGTTTGTGTCTTATATGAGGAAGTCAGGTGCAAGTCATATGACTTAGCTGCAGTCTCTGGCGCCTTTGGGACTGCCGCCACACCCGCTCCCCACAATTCCCCCTTTTTTCTTTTTTGGCAGAGAGAATGTCTGTAGATAGCCCCCCGCAGCCATGCCCCTTACCCGTCCTTGGGTGACAAACAGCATTGGTTTGATCCCTGTCTTAGGTTGGTGACATGCCCAGGGAGTCTTATCACTGACTACCTCTCAATCATGCCAAGCCACTCCTGGGGAGATTGTGTTTTGCTTGTGGCAGGTGCATCAAAAGGCCAGGATGTTAATTAACCTATGGCCAGATCTTAATTGCTGCAAGCAAGCCTCATGGGTGAAGGTAGAGGTCTGATCCCCAGTGTGCAAGCATAGGGGCCCTACACAAAGCCATCCCTTAGGCTCATCACCCAGAGAGGTCTTGGCCAGCTCCCGTGTCGTTTTTCCTGAGGGAAGGGAACTAGGACACTGAACCTTCATGCAATCAGACATGCCTTCCACAGGATGCCAACAGCAAGCTATCCTCTGTGCAGTGCTTAGCCTCGCACCCCACGGCATAACGCAGCATAATTTCTTTTAGAGCGGCAAACCGAATCTGAGGAGATTGTCCCGCCTCCACTGCAGCAAAAGCCTACGCTACCATGGCGAAAGTGCGGGCCGCACACTCTGCACCTAACACATGTGCCAAACACAAAAAACACACACTATAACAAGCATACATCCCAGGGCTCTCATCCCCGCTCATCTTCCCTGAAGCAAGGGATAGATGGCCAGCGGGGCTATCTCTTTAAGGGGAATTCAGGGATCAAAAAGCGTGGAAAGAATATCATGTCGAGCTGGTATCGGCTTCTGGAATACCGAAAGGATCTCCCATCTTGGCTCCATTGTTTGTGCTTGTGGGAATATCCACCACATCCACAGGGGCAACTGGATCAGGAGCCTCATTCTTGCAGCGTCTCACCAATCTCTCCGGCACCCAAAGAGGTTCCATCTGGTCCTGTGGAAACACACAAACAGACCCTCTCGCCCATGTCAACACCGGATCTGGTCGATCCCCAGGGGAGATGGACACAATACCTCGTGGTGATGAGACCATAACCTCAATCACCTGTGTGTCCATCTGGGAAGTCAATATGAAAGTCAAGTTTTCACTAGCTTCCCCTCTGTTGGGCAATAATTTCCGTGCCCTTATGGCAATCTGATTCACCTGCTTAAACACCTGCACTGGATATCCTGTCTGTTGTTGTGCAAATCGACCTTGATCAAGCAGCATATCTCTATCCCATGCAAATTCAGCTTGATCAGTGAAAATAGGACATCCCAGCAAGGAGAATCTATCCTCTTTCCAGACCTCCGGACAGAAGGTCCGCCCATAACCGGCTGACGAGGAGGCATAGGGAGGGGGAGCAGAAGCTAATTCACCTTCCTCCTCCGCCTCAACTCTGTTATTTTGTCCTTTCTGTTCACCTGATAACACTGTGTCTCCTTTCTTTTTCCTTTTTCTTTTTAAGCCCTTCTCCTCTTCCAACATACTTTCTTGTTGCTCTGTAAGGATTTTCTGACCTGTCTTGACTGCCTCTACACACAAACAGTAACAGAGTCCATATATCAGAACAAACAAGACCAAAACTATCAGACCTACCCACAAAGGGTCAATGGGAGAAAAAAGCATAACTACACAGCGAGGATCTCTTGATCACTACACTGAGGTTATCATAGTTCCTTAACTTGTCCCCAAACCGGGAACCTTAACTTGTCCCAAAGCCTGCTTCCTGGCAACTTTATATTCGCCTCTATTTTATCCGAGGTCCTTCCCAAACTCCTGGGGTCACAAGTTTCACTCACCGTGAACTTACCCTGCCGGCAACCACTGACTGCTGAAAGTTCTGAACTCGGTGGGGGAGTTGGTTCCCCGTACGGGCCACCAATTGTCGCGCCCGCTCTCAACCAGCAAGAACGACGCGACCACCAGTCCTTCTAACAGCAGTTTATTCAGTCTTCATCTTTCTTCTTTCTCTTCATCAGTACCGTTCCCCAGCTGAAGAGTTCTGAATCCACGCCGGATCCTTCTCAACAGTCTGTTTTACAGGAACCTTTATTAACCGCTCCTTCCCCGTGATGCAGTTCTGAATCCTCCCTGTAGTAGGGGGTCTTCGCTCTTGCCTGAAGATGTTTCTTGTCCCGGGTTTCTCGTCCCGTGTTTTCTCGTCCCAGGTCTTCTCGTCCCGTCCCGAGTTTTTCTTCCCGGGTTTCTGGCACCAACTGTCGAGCGCGCCCCCAACTCGCCAGTCACGAGGCTTCAGCTAATCAGGGCAGCAGGGGCAAATCTCCACCAAATTGGATTCACCTGTATCCTGGTACACCTGCGCAGCACTCAAGATGTTTGTGTCTTATATGAGGAAGTCAGGTGCAAGTCATATGACTTAGCTGCAGTCTCTGGCGCCTTTGGGACTGCCGCCACACCCGCTCCCCACATTTCTGGTGGAGGCAGGGTGGGCACTGGCTGATCTTGGAGGGTCCTGGTACCTATGCGAATGCACTTTTGAGTGTAGGGTTTAACTGGAGGTAAAAATGAGGCAATGTAGGAAAAGAAACTCTGATGAGTGGTTTGAATGAAAACGTCCCCATAGTCTTTTGACTTTTGCACACTTGGCCTCCAGTTGGTGGCGCTGTTTGGGAGTTTAAGAGGTGTATCATTTAGGGTAGGGCCTTAAGATTAAAAACTTCATGCCACTTTTGGTTTGCCTTCTCTGATTTGTACTTATGTTTAAAGATGTGAGCTCTTAACTTCCTGTTCTGCCTCATCTTGCCACTTGCTTGACTTGCCTCTCCACCATGATGGACTCTTCTTATCCTTATAGAGGGAACCTTAAGCCCAAATAAACTCTTTCTTCTTTAAGTTGCTTCTGGCTATGGTTTTTAATTACAACAGAAAGGTAACTAACACAATAAGGACAGAGAGAGAGGGAGAGAGAGCGAGAGCGAGAGAGCAAGAGCAAGAGAGAGAGAGAGAGAGAGAGAGAGAGAGAGAGAGAGAGAGAGAGAGAGAGAGAACCAAGTTTCAGGGCACAGGTCAAGTGTGGAATGCAAAGTGGAGGGATTTGTAAGTCTTGGTGTTGACAAACATTGATGTTTTAGGTCCACTTGGGAAACTTCTGAAAGAGTCGTCATCTCAGGCTTTGTATCTGGGTTGTGGAAGGGATTCTGCAAGTTAGAGTCTCCTGGGACACGGCCAAGTTGATAACAGGCCAGGATCTCCTGCTCATGGATGAGAGCTGGCTGGCCAAGGGCCTATTTCCAGACATGAACAGGGGTTTTGCTTTATTTTTTTCCCCTGGTGGGGACTTGTGAAGGGACTCCTGAAAGAGAAGACTTCAGAAAAGTAGCCTAGACCCAAATTATATAGGGGTTGGAAGAAAGGTAAGGCAAGGAGACTTTCCTTTTTATGGTTCTGGAGGTTGAACCTAGGGACCAAGTGAAGTCTGGAGTGGATGTACATTGTTTGACACAGGCTGGGCCATTCAAGAACTCCACTGCCTCAGATCCAAGGGCATGACAAAGTCTTTGCTGGTGAGGCTCACAAGGATAGCAAAGTCTTCCTCTGGTCCATCTGTGGATGTTGAGAGTGTATGCAGATGTTCAAAGTAGCTTTCCCTCTCCCAACCCCACCCCAGTACCCCATTTTCTTCCTCTGAATAAAGAAGACTGTTCATCTATGGAGGTTTCTCCTATAAAATTAGCACCTGCTTTCCTGTTCAGCTGTGTGCAATAACCCCGGCTCCCTGCTACCCTGTTTATAATAGATATGTTGACTTCCTGGGGGCTGCAGCTTCTCCATCACAGAGCCCAGCCCACTCAACACCAGCTTTTCCATGGTTCCCTGTGTCTGTCTTTTCTTAAATACATGACGTCCCCACTCAGGTCAATCTCTGAAGCCATGCTAGATGTGGCAGCCCCCAGTTCTTTAACTGGAAATTTTCTATTAGCATTCCGAGTCACTGAAAGTTATGGGAAAGAAATGATGCTGAAGTAACAGATGCAATCTAGGCTCTGTATCATCCTCTCAGCCTGCTGGGCTCTCTACTCCCATCTGAATTACTGTCTCCCATCAGTCTATAAAGTGGAGACATTTCTCCCCTTATGTAAATGGTAAAATATACCAAGGAATCCCTCTGCCTCACTTCACTGGGCATCTTCAAAACATTCCTGTAAAAACCAGAAACACAGAGTGCATGAGAAGAGTTCCAACGTTCACCTGGCTCCTGGCCTAAGGTAGCCTCATGATAAACCCTCCCCTCTACCTCACAGACTCCACCTCTATGGCAGGAGACTCCCCTCTACCTCACAGACTCCACCTCTGTGGCAGGAGACTCCCCTCTACCTCACAGACTCCACCTCTATGGCAGGAGACTCCCTTCTACCTCACAGACTCCAACCTCTATGGCAGGAGACTCCCTTCTACATCACAGACTCCACCTCTATGTCAGGAGACTCCCTTCTACCTCACAGACTCCAACCTCTATGGCAGGAGACTCAGCCCAAGTCTTTACTTAATGGGAATGAGTCATGGGTGGCAATGGGCTTCGTCTTGGCAGGAAGAGCAAGTCAGGAGCCTGGTGTGCAGTGGGCAGCTCAGCAAGTTCCTGGGTAGTGAGGTACATCAGTTATTTTTCTTAGTGCAATGACCATTTGCCTGGCAAGGAAGTAATTTCAGTGAGGAAGGGTTGATTTTTTCCCCTCCCCCAGGGTTTAAGAGGGGCCACAGGTCCATCATGGTGGAGAAGACAATACAGTAGGGGTGTGGGGCATTGATCCTAGTAAATCCACAGTCCTGCAGCAGAGGGACGACAGGCAGTGGGGCCAACCTAGCAAACAACGCTCTCCAGCTAGTGACTCCCTTTTCCCAGAAATACTTCACCTCTTAAAAATTCCAGGACCTTCTAAAGCAGAGGTCGTCAGCCTTCCTGATGCTGTGGCCCTTTAATACAGTTCGCCATGTTTGGTGATGCCCACCATAAAATTATTATTTTTTTGTTGCTACTTCACCACGAATTTTGCTGCAGTTAGGAATTGTAATGTAGACATCTCTGCTTTTCAATGGTCTTAGGTGACTTCTGTGAAAGGTTCATTTATGCCCCAAAGGTGTTGAGACCCACAGGTTGAGATCCACTGTTGTAAAGTAGCATTGTCGGCTGCAGAGCCAGTGTTCCATCGCACAAGCGCACCGCGGACATTCTGCACTCAAACCATAAGAGCCAGAGAACGTGGAACCCTGTTGTTCCTGGAGAACCCGTGGCTCTTTAGGGCTATCACATACTGCAAGGTGAAGGCAGGATGAAGACGGTGCTTGAAACCTATTTTTGGACTCGGTGCTATTTATAGATGATGTTAGCATGGGAGGGATGACTTCTGAGGCCTGAGTACTCCTCAGACAGACAGAGGTCACCTGGACTCAGGTCACCTGCGCTCTCCTACTGCAATGTTTCCCCAGGCTTTATCCCATAATTCATCCTCTTTCTTCTTGGCTTCTGGGGAGAAAAAAAAATAGTTTCAACCAAAAGATTAAGCACAGACACCCTAAATGGAAGCAGTTCTTACAGGAAGAAGTTCAAGAGTGTAATTAAAACGTTGGCAGTATTATGGGATGTCAGAGAAACTGTCGCCTTGGAACAAAGATTGGGCTAAAATAATCCAGAATGAAGAGAATCGTTTTTAAAAAAAGAATCCGCAGCACCATATTTAAGTTCATCTGCGTGCTGGATGCCAGGTAACAGGTCAGAGGTGACAAGCCTTGCACATGCTTGCAGTCTGACAGTCCTTGCAGAATTTTTGCACTGCACTAGCTATCCTGCATCCCCGGCACCTTCCAGCAAATGCCAACAGCACCCCTTAGTCTTTGTAAAGCTAAAATTTGTCTTGAGGAAACACTCCTCTGTATTTCAGAGAGCCTGCATTTGTTATCTATTTAAATCAGCATAATGATTCAAAATGTCTGTGCACCTTCATCCGCCAGTGGTGAGCTGAGACTTACATTTCTAACTTACTCACGTGATTACATCAGGGGATGTTGCAGGGTTTCATCTCCAGCATGCTGTCTCCTAATCTGCTTCCTTTAAGAAAACAGTGTGCCACCTCTCAGTGGAGGCTGACTTGCATTTCTCCCCAATCAACCAATAAATAGATGTGCCTGGTGTTTTGTTATTATATTGCTAGGGCTCTTCTAAGGAACAGAGATTTTGTCGTGCAGTCTTGAGGGATCTGTCACATAGGAGCTAAGGAGAACTGGGCTACTTAGATTGACAGAGGGGAAGGAAGACCTTGGATTTCCCATGGGCAATATGAAAGGGAGGGGAAGAAAAGAGAGAGCCAAGAAGATCTTGAGACACCTTGAACTACATTGCATGATCCACCCCTGTGGATCCTTTAATATAATGTATTATTGCATTGCAGCCTTTACTATGGTGTATTAGTCTTGAACTACTTGAGTAAATGCTTTGTATAGGAAAGGGCTGAGGATGACACTTGGGTTGGAAAAGGCCGATACAGAGGTAGTCAAGGTCAGAGGTCATAGGTCAGAGACTGAAGGAAGCATGAGTAAGCCTCTTGAGAACTGTCAGGCATCGAGGGCAGGGCCTGGGATGAGCAACAGGGCTGGAGTCTGTGGATTCACCCAGATGTCTGAGATCGCACATGCACCACTTCACGGCTGAGTCACTGATTCGGAGGAGGGTGAAGCCTTGCTGGAGTCTAGGATGCTTTCCAGGAATTATTGCACGGAGATCTACCTGATGCGGGAAATAGACCAGTATCGAACAGTCCAGAGGCAACTGATTTCAAAATCTGCATCCTCTGCTTGTGTTTTTGTATGAACATTTCATATATATGTTCACGTGTGTGTGCGCGCGCACGCACGTGGAGAACAAGGGTTGACTTTGGGGGTCTTCCTCAGTTGCTTGACACCTTACGTTTTGAGACAAACCTGGACCTGGAGCTCATCACTTTGGCTAAACTGGCTGGTTAGTAAGTCCTGGGATGCTATGTCTCTACCTCATGGCACTGGGGTTATGGGAATACACTGCCCAGCTTTTTACATGGGGTCTGGGGAGAGTGGAGGGGGGGGCATTTTCCCAACCTGATTTATATTACGGAAAACAATCATAAAATATTTGAAGAGATTACTTACTTCTTAAACTAGAGTTAAAATTGGTAGAAAGGGGACATGAGGTAGTCCCAGTCTCTCTCTCTCTCTCTCTCTCTCTCTCTCTCTCTCTCTCTCTCTCACACACACACACACACACACACACACACACACATCCTGTACACACCTTATTCAGCTCTCACCCCAACACATCCCCTTCTTCTTAGAAAGTCAACTATGGAACATGATGACATGATTAGGAAATTTCAGGTTCCATAAAATGACAAAATGGCTGAGAGTGGCTGAGTCCATGAAATGAACGAAGATAAGATCTTAAGTTTGATTATTATCTAGCTATGATTACTGAATTCCAGGAAGCACATATAAGCATCTAGCTAGTTTGTCACATGGACGTGCTGAAACCCATTCTCTGAACATGGCAATCTGTCCTCTTCTCAAGCTAGCTTGTCTGCTCTGGTTTGCGGCTCTCGTGTATTTGAGACCCCAATTGCTCCTTGGAACAGGTTCTGTGTCTTTTGTATGTACTAAGTTTAATGTGAGAATGAAACAGAGCCCCTGGGTGCCTGCAAAGCTCGTCACTGAGAATCTCTCTGAGTCCTGTCCCTTAGGGGTTCTCTGCTGTGCTGGTCTATAGCTGTAGGGAGGATACCTAGCCGATCTAGGCCAATGCGCTCCTTCAAGGCACTGCGTGCCTAAACCATTCTTATTCTGAGAGGAGGATAAGAAAGCATCATTTGATTTGGATTTTGATGCCTCCTTTGCCCCTGATGAATCCACAAGAGGGAGGAGGGCTCCCAGTTGTCCCTCTGGGCCCCAATTATCTTGTCTAATTTCTTGCTGTAAGGCAGGCTTTGGCCTGACATACCCAGACATAATTACTCAGTGGCTGACTCTTATTTAAATAATTATCATAATCGACCAAGAGGACATTTCGTTCTTTGGACATGGATGTGAGACGCATGTGGTTTCCCAGAAGAAATCTTGCAGGCATAAAGTCTAAGGTTCCTCCCTGGGTCTCTGCCAACTCTTAGGCAGAGTTTACCTGTCAATGCCAACGTGGGGCAAGGGAACGCTTCTCCCCAGCTTCTTGGTCTTTCCTCAGGAACTCTGGGTTTCAACCGAGACTAACATCTTACAAAAAGCACAACAGAAGAACATGGCTAATTTCCAAGTAGGCTAAAATCAGGCTGTCAGAACTTGAAGTTAAAAAAAAAATCTCCCAGCCACCACAGTCACAGGATGGGATCTTGGTTGCTGGATTTAGGTTGGATCTTGATTGATGGGATTTAGAATCACAATGGAAGTACATCTTTAGGTGTGTCTATGAGGATGCTTCCAGAGAGGCTTAACTAAGCAGGGAAGACACACCCTGCCACAGACAGCTAGGGTCCCAGACTGAAGAAAACAGAGAAAGCAAGCTGACTCCTAGCCTTCCTGCCTGACGGGCCGTGCGACCAGCTGCCCTTTGCCCCCCCACCCCCAAGCCTTCCCCTGCTCACGATGGGGACCAAAATAAACCCCTCCTTCCTGGAGTTGTCTTGTATTTTGTCACTGCAGCAAGCAAAGTAACGGGAAGGATGTTCAGAGACAAGCAGAAGGTCCATCAAACACATAAGGAGTATTTATGGAAGGCACCCACGTTCTAAAATGCAAAGAAAACTGCAAACAAGCCTTAAGCTAAGAATCTTTCGTTAAATCTTTTACATTTACAAGTGACTCTTTTTTTCAAATAGTCTTTTTGACTCAGACATGGAGGACTCAGTATGGAAGTGTTGAGCCAGCATGGAAGTCTAGAGTGTAAGGTTGCACCATCCTGATTATGAGAGTATGCCACGCCTTAGGCTCATCCATCATCCAGGTGAGGGCAGGGGCTGTTAGATTGCGACTAACACACCTGGTTTTGAATAACACTCATTTTACTAACTAGAAGCTATTTCTAATATTTCTCATGTTGACTAGTGAGTCTCTAAGTAGGGAGATGGCTTAGCAGTCAAGAACACTTACTGCTCTTCTAGAGGAGACGAGTTTGTTCCCCAGCACCTACAAAGCAAAGAACTCATACACAGAAAAGTTTAAAAACCTAAAAGAAAAATGTAACATATGCCATCTTGAAAATGTCCATTCTGATTAGGGCACCAGAGATTGTTAACCATTTCTGGAGGTTAGATCCTCGCAAAGAGGATATTTTAAGTGCTGGCTAGCTGTCCTTAGAGGACTGAGTTAACCTGTGTGCAGCCCAAGAGCACAGTGTTCCTATTGACAAGGTTAATAGGTATCTCAGAGGTATATCACAAGGAACAGTGGGAGGCCACAGAAAGCAAGGCAGAGCTGAAAGTAAGAGACTGTGTTTGATGAGCTGATGTCTGCCTTGTTTTTGAGAACATACATCTTGCTTCAGCAGATGCTGGGTCCCACACAAGGGCAGGTCCTCTTTTCTGGGATGGGTTGATGTTACAAGAAAAAAAAAACTTGACTGTACTGTTTCAAAATTATTTTTTGAGACATAGAAAAATCCCTGGCTCAAAGGTGCCTGGAATAAGTCAGAGAGCAGTTGTGAGATCTTTTAGGACGTCTAAAGGGGGATTGAGGTAAGGGCCACAGAAGGAAGTCTGTTCTTGTGTCCACTTTCACATCTTTGGTCTCCCTTGTCGCCACTGCAAGGCATTAAACAAAACAAAACAAAGCAAAGCATCTGTAATTAATGTAACATCTAAGGTGAGAGAGTAGTCCGAGGGTGTCACCAAAATCCCACTGTCAGAAAATGGCAGAGAGTGAGCTACGCTGAAAGGTCAGAGTCTACCTGCAGTTTAGACATGTTCTTTAACTTGAAAAACTCAAGCATCCAGTATCCTAGAACCTCTGGGGAATGCTGTATGATATAAATTACACAGAAACACATACTTGTGTAATTTTCATTAATACTTTATTTTTAAGTGTTTTTTAAAAAAGATTTATTATCTTTTTAGTTTGTATTCTATTTAGTTTGTATTCGGATGTGTGTGGTGGGGAGGGCGGTTGCACTTGAGTGCAGGTGCCACAGAGCCCAGAAGAGGGCATGGATCACCTAGGGCCGGAGTTAGAGTTGGGAGGCACCCGACCTGGATGCTGAGGAAGGAACTCATCCTCTGCCAGTTCGGTGTAAGCATTCAGCCACTGAGCATCTCCCCAGCCCCGCCTCCCTTCAACATTTATGGAACTTACTTTTAACAGAAAGTTTAAATTTAATCAACATCTTGAAACATCCCCCAAGCAAATACCGCGTAACCTTAACTTTGACATGAGATCTTGCGGTCACTACTTTTCTTTTTTTAAACATGCAGGCGGGCCCCGGGATGTTAGTTACTTTCCTTAATGCTATGGTAGATTGCTGCCACATGGATAAACTTAAGGAAGGAAGGGTTTACTCTAGCTCACAGTTTAAGGGTTCAGCTCAGCTCAGAGGAAAAGCCATGGAGGCAGAGTATGAGGCAGCTGAGACTGTTGCATCTACAACGGGAAGTACAAGAAAAAAAATGAATGCAAGTGTTCAACTTATGTAGGGATTGGTGAGGATGCTAAGACCCTGTTCCTCAATTGGTTCTTGATCCATCAATAAAGACACTAGCGACCAATGACTGAGGACAGGGCGGGACATTTAGAGTTGCATGGGAGGCAGGCAAAAATAGGGGAAGCATACCTGGGGTAGCAGGAGAGGTTTAGCAGTGCTCAGTCATTGAGTTAGCAAAGGCATTTTAAGATTAACTGGCGCGCGTGCGTGCGTGCGTGCGTGCGTGCGTGCGTGCGTGTGTGTGTGTGTGTGTGTGTGTGTGTGTGTGTGTGTGTGTTTGTGGTTGTTGTTTATCTGTGGATTCAAGGGCATCTGGGGGATGGCTGGTAGCCTGTTCCCGGAACTTCCGTTTCACGCAATCCAGGATCCCAAGTCATAAAATGGTGCCATTCACATTTAGGGTGAATCTTCTCACTTTGTTAAACCAAGTTTAGAGAATCCCTCACAGACATGACAAGAGGTCTGTCTCATGGGTGATGTCAGATCCTATCAAAGTGACATTGACCGTTGAGCATCTTTTCCATGGAACTTTCCAAGAACTCATTTTTTTTTCCTTCCCTTCCCTTCCCTTCCCTTCCCTTTCCTTTTCCTTTCCTTCCCTTCCCTTCCCTTCCCTTCCCTCCCCTCCCTTCCCCTTCCCTTTTCCCTTCCCTTTCCTTTTCTAAAACATAAGGTAAGATAAAAATGCATATAACAAGGCAATAAATAATACTATCATAACAAGTAAAGTCATACCTCAATCTTGTGATATACCTTAGCATTTAATTTTTAGCCTTTTCTTCTGAGTAGTTTTGATGTTTCATGCATCTAATGGGTTCTACAAAGATTGTAGAAATAAATTGGCCTGCAATGCAATAGGTAGCACTGACAAGAGCAGTTATTAGTGGCTTGGGCTAGACTTAGCTAAGGCATTAGTAAGCCCAGATATTAATCCATCTGGTCCGGTGAAAATTTCCCTAGACGGTCTTACTATGTAGCTCTGGCTTTCCTGGGACTCCCAGAGTTCTGCCGTTGCCTCTGTCTCCTGGGTGCTGCAATCAAAGACATACACCAGCATCTCTTACCCAGGGATTAGGCATTTTAAAGAAACAAAAGCCATCTAGACAGAGAAGTAGGATGCACACTGATGCATGCAGGAGTGGGCTGTGTAGCCTGTGTGGAAGATGGCATTGCTGATGGATGCGGGGGATGTAGAAGATAGCCCTTCTGTCCTCAACATGCCTATGGTTATTGTTACTTGGTTGCTTTTGGTGGACAAAAGATCATAGTGATCCTTCAAGCTCCTTTAATCTGCAACATTGTTTCTCTCAGTAAACACACATCTAGTGCTCTGAGAAAGAAAAAGAGAGAAGGGACGGCTGAAACTGCTATGTCGGTGGCTCACCAGCCTTCCAGGTTGAGGCCCAGCTGCAAACAGAAGCTCGGTTTAAAGCTACTGGATTAAAATCAAGCTTCCTAATTGGATACTCACGAAAAGATTTCAGAAGCTGGAAAATTTGGGTCTCTCAGCTTTTAATAGTGGGAATCAGGGAATAGTGATTCCTAGGACCCATTGCTTCCTGCTTTAACTTTTCATATTATGTAGTAAAATTACTATCATTTTCTATATGTGCTGAGCATGGGAGTACCAGATTAGGACATCATCTTCTGATGGGGGTCATCACCTGAAATTATTACCAGTCATTATCACTTCAGCAAGAATTTTTTTTTTTTAATGAATTTTGTCCCTGCCAGTTATCAATGGGAAGGACATTTGTCTGGCCAGTCTTGGGAAGGGAGTTGGTGGGAATATGGGTACAAGCCAGCCCACTTAGAAAAGGAAGACAGAACGGTAAACCTGGCGTCGCAAAGGTCAGAGGGAAGCAAAACCCTGTGACAAGGACTCTAGAGAGAGAAGAGGACACTGATGTGGCCACCAAGGCCCAAGGCTCCGAGGCAGTAGCTCAGTCCCTGTCAGCATAGCACACAAAACCGCAGATTTTCTTTTTTCTTCTGGAAGAGAGTTCTCTCACAGGGTGTGTGCTCCTCTGAGAGACCACGAGTAGATTCCTCACCTGGAAGAAGTCAGACTTGAGTTTTCAAAGGATGGGTGAAGAATGCCAAATGGGGGAATCCGTCAAGGAAGGAGACAGGTCCTGACAGACCCAGACTGAAGAAACAAAGCTGCCTCCCGCCTCCTCCCACCCCCACATCCTTTTCCTCCGTTTCCCAACTCCTTCCCATTGCTCTGACTCATGAGTGTCAGCCACGGGGGTGCTCCTCGTCTCTCAGCCTGATCTCTCACTGTGGGGCCTTTTCTTCTCATCCTTTTCCACAGGGTCGGGCAGGAGTCCAGACACATCCACTTTCCCAAAGGCCCCCACAGATGGGTAGCTTCCTGGCAGGCAACTTCCCCAGGCCAAAATGATTCGCCTCCTAGCACGGTGCGACAGACGGACACGCTGAAGCTCGGGCTTTTCCACCGAGGGGCTTCACACAGCCTTGCCAATTCTTTACCAGGCCCCTCTTTGCCGTTGGCCAGTCTCCTTTCACAGCACTCTCTGTCCATCACCCGCCCCGGTAGCCAAAGGCTCTTTCAGTTCTCTCGGCTTCATCTTGGACTCTGGCCGACTGAAGCTTGTCAAGGAGATGCCTGATGTCCCTTCCGCCACCACCGTTAGCGGCTTCAGATCCTTCACCTCAGTGATGCGCTTCAGAGAAGGGAGTTCTCACGTCTAAATCAGGGAGTATTCGACCAAGGCACCAAGAGAATGATAGCTACACGGTCATTTTCGAATGGAAATGTAAAGATAAAGATGTACTGAAGCCAGGGAAATAAAATCCTCAGAAGAGAGTTGAAGAGGATTGGGGGAAGGGTGTGGAGAAAAAAACAAAACAAAACAAAACAAAACAGAGATTGTCCTTGTGAACAACCGAAGACCTCTTATAGGGAGTCCAAAATTACACTAAAAATCTTAAAAGATGGCTTTAGAACCAGGAAGCATTGTTTCTTGTTTAAATCCACATTCACACCAGAGCTCTGCGAATATGCTGGTTCCGTCGGTGACTGACTAGCTCCTTTGCTCCCCTGTGAGTGTAAAACCCATTCTTTGGTAACTCAGCCCCACCCCTCTGTATGCCACTCCTTTCTCTCTCCCTGTGAGAGGTCCCATCGTTAGACATCTGAAGGTAATGCCAGGCGAGAAACTTTTACGTGCTTGGTGCAGGACACAGGGACAGAACAGAATTCTCCCATCTGTCTGGCCACAGGGCCCATATTCCATGTATGGCCTCCAACCCTTCCAGTTTTGTTGGATGAATTTAATTTATGTGCCGTCTGGACGTAGAAACCCCAGCTTCAGGACATATTACTCTCATCCAACTCTTAGAACAGCAGGGAAGCCGATCCCTTTAGCGTGGCAATGATGCCCTAAAGGTCAAGACACTAACCACTCACATCTCTGGGGAGTATACAGCCAAGGTGTGAAGAGTGTGGCTTGGGCCCTGCAGTGGCCTGCCGGGACGCTAAGTTCTCCACCAAGCCTTGTCTGAATCCAGTGACATCGCCCCAGATTCACTCACAAGGACCTACAGCCATGCGGCGGCATCGCGGCCATGGGCTATCATTCTCTTCTCTGTCTTCCAATCCCCCCAGTGTGCTTCTATCGCAGGGGCTTCCTTGGCTTCCCGAGACCTGGATGTGGTCCCTCTCTGCCCTTCCTTACTTCATCTAAAGTTTAGATGAACTTCTAAACAGTTTGAACCACAGGGAGGCGCTGGTGGGGGAGGGGCGGAGTTATCACTACCCTGTGAGAGATCCTTAGAGGGAAACCAGCCCCCCCGCCACCCTCAGCAGGCTACATTTTAACATTTCCGCACTTCATCTTATCCTACGATCATAGCTGAACACACAGGGAAAGTCTATCACTTACTGCTCTTCGCTTCTGTCAGGCAGGGGTTAGGCTCATTTTGCCTCCTAGAACTACTCGGAGGTTGGAGACTCATCGGGCCCTCGTGGCTGGTAGTACTGTGGCGTCTAATAAGTGATATGCATCCGCCAGGATGCTGGAATCAGTTTCTTAACAATGTTGGGCGCAACAGTGAGTTTCTTTTTGGAGAGGCTCTCTGGAACCTCCAAATGGCTGTGGGGGCTGGGATGCCTTTATTCTCGGCCACACCACAGCCCGTTGGCACCGGATCTCTGACCTGCGGTGGTTTTTACAGTGCAGCCCCGTCCTGGTTCTGACTCCTCCGCATTCATCTGTATTCCCAAGGGAGGCAGAGAGTGTAAACCAGACACTAGAGTGAGCCTGGGAAGGCCCAGAGGCTTTGAAAGGAGCTGGCTAACCGGGCACTTGGGAATGATGCCCTTTCTCTCTTTGGTGTCCTTTTATCTGGCTCCAGTTGGCTTCAGAAGGCCAGCCAGCTCCAGCCTCCCACCCCTGTCTGGGGTAGCAGCAGGCAGGGGCAGGGGCGGGACAACCAACTTCTTCACTCTATCTTGCTCTGGCCATATTCATCACGGTGGCTTTTGCATTCACAAAACTAAAATGTATAAGCCCACCCTCCCTGCAACTCTCTCCCTATTTACCTATTTATATTTTGAGACAGAGTGTTCCTCTGTAGCTCAGGCCCAAATTCATCTTCCTGTCTTTACTTCTTGAGTGATGGAATTACATGCCTGAGCCACTACATCCGGCTAGTATCTTCTTTCTTTAAACAACTAATTAGTTGTTAGTTATAGTTATAATTAGTTAATTAGTTATGTAGGTGTGTATGTGTGTGTGGTGTGTGTGTGTGTGTGCACGCATGTGTATCTATATGTGTATGGGTGCAGGTGCATATACATTGCTTTTCAACACAGTTAACTGACTCATTTTCTCTAAATATGATTTTATCTCACACTTGAAGAGAAGACAGATTCCTAAGTATCAGAGTTCAGGTTTGGAGCCTCTGCCAGTTTGTCTCGAGCACTAGAATAATTCTGCAGCATCAGCACCCAGCAGCCCCGTCAGCCTTTCATAGGCTCCTCTCACACAGCAATTAGAGGCACGGAGTCCAAAGCCGAGCTGTGGTTTCCCCTTGGAGCAATGCTTGTGCTGGTAATGAACGTATTTCAGGTGTGAAACCACCAACTCTCTGAGACTGGGCTTTTGTCTCTTGGGTGGATGTTTGTGTCCTAGGTGATGAAAGCAGAAAAAGCTGGTGACATTGTCAGGAAGGCAGAGTTTAATGCAGGTGAAAAGATAAAATGAACTGGAAGTCAGCCCTAGCAATGTTGCCTGCTGGGGCCACAGGTACACAGCTCAGTGACTTGGTCATCCTACTTGGTGATGGGTTGCTCCAACACTTATCCCTTTGAAAATCTTGCTTTCTATAAAAAGCTTCTCTCTTAAAATTTGAAGTATCCCTTAGTCTGCAGGAGTATTTCATGTACTCACAAGAGAAAACCGTCTTTTAGAGTGAACAGGTTCAAAAGACTTCAGAACCTTCAGAAACTCAAAGGATTTTATTTTTAAATTATGTCCCCATGCCGTTTGTGTGTATGTGTATGCATGTGTGTGTGTGTGTGTGTGTGTGTGTGTGAGAGAGAGAGAGAGAGAGAGAGAGAGAGAGAGAGAGAGAGAGAGAGAGAGAGAGAACGGGTGGAGGTCAGAGGACAACTTGCAGAAGTACAAAAGTTGGTTTTCTCCTTCTACCACATGGCTTCTCGGGATTGAACTCAGGTTGTCAGACTTGACAGCAAATGCCTAAGCCCACTGAGCCATCTCACCAGCCCTAAAGAAAGATATGTAAATAACATTCTCTTGGATTGCATAGAGTGTTTATCTCTTGCCGATACACAATATAAATTGCTTATTTCAGAAAACTAACTAGCAATGGGTGTGTGATTCAAGTGTCTCTTCCAGGAGAGACGCCCCATCCCCTCTTCATCCACATGTCATTATTTAATGATACATCAGTGAAATGAAAGGACTTGAGGTTAGTCATAGTGTCAAGGAAGAATTGTGTCCCCGTTAGTAGTTTGTCAACTCGACATAATCTTGAGCCATCCAGGAAGAGGAACCCCAGTTGAGAAAATGCATCCCATCAGATTGCCTGAAGATAAGTCTGTGGGAGATTGTCCTGGCTGATGACTGATGTGGGAGAGCCCAGGACACCAAGGGTGGTGCCTCTCCTGGGTGGCATAAGGAGGTGGGCTGAGGAAGCTACGGGGAGCAAGCTGGTAAGCAGCATCCCTCCATGGTCCCTGCCTCAGTGGCTGCCTCCGGGTCACTGTTTTGCTTGGCTTCCTGCCTTGGCTTTCCTCAGGGATGAATTCTGGTAAGACATGTAAACCCAACAAGGCCTTTTTCTCCCCCAAGTTGCTTTTGGTCATGGTGTTGATCACAGCAAGAGAGAACAGACGAAGGCAAACTGTGACTAACGTTTCTGTAGTGTAGATGCTACTTGATGTAATTGGTTTATAACTAAGCCATCTGATCCTTGCACCAACCTGTGAGACAGGGCATTGCTATCATCATGTTATGGGGAGGTCATCAAGAGGTTAAGGATGTTGTTCAATGGTGTTCCATGTCATACAGTCATCAAGAGGGGCACTGAACTCTTAGGCAGGCTGGCTTTAAAGTCTGTGTCCTTAACTACTGGACTATTGTCTCCAGTGGATCACTAGGTTAGAAGAAATGGATTGATGTGGATGAAGAGATGATGCCAAGGCTCTGCCATCTGTGCCAGCATCACCATCCCCATCATCAACAGCAAATACCTTAGATACTATAGTGGATAGAATGGTACCCGACCCTAAAACACTGTCTGTGCCTGAGCTCTGGAACCTTTAAAGGTGCTCTTATCTGTAGAAAACGTATAACTGCCAACCTTGAGATGAGAATACATGCTCAATTAGGAGTGTCTTAACAGAAAGGTGGAAAATATTAGAAACATAAAAGAAGACACAGAGAAGAACAAGGGGCAATGTAACTCAGAAGGCTGCCTGTCAAGAAATGGGTACAGACACCTGCAGCTGGAAGAGGCAAAGGACATGTTCACCCTTCATTTCTCAGATGTGAGGAGCCTGGAGACTCTGTGGCTCAAGAACTTTGGGAGAACTACACCTCTTCTCTCTCTCTCTCTCTCTCTCTCTCTCTCTCTCTCTCTCTCTCTCTCTCTCAACCCTCCCTCCCTCCTTCCTTCCCTCTCTATATCTATCTCTATCTCTTTGTAGCCCTGGCTGTCCTGCCTCGCTCTGTAGACCATGCTGGCCTTGAACTCACAGAGATCCACCTTCCTCAGCCTCCCAAGTGCTGAGATCAAAGGTGTGCGCCGCCTTCCCCACCTTTCCCACCACCGCCACCACAACCACCACCTGGCATTAAACCTATGTTTTTTTTTAAGCCACCCAATTTGTCGTATTTTCTACTTCAGCATCAAGAAGCTAATACATGTCTATCTAAACAATGCTTTTCAGTTTTCAGGTGGGCTTCACTAACTCCCCCATATGGTTTATTTGGAGATCTAGATCTACCAGGAAATGACCCTGTAGAGTTGAATCACCAACCTCTCTGGGCTTTATTTCTTTATCTACAAAATAAGGTGATTGTCTGCCCTTCGTCACCCATTAAGGGAACTTAAGGATCAAATGGAGACCCATGCCACCCCTTCCCTCCCATTGTGAATGATTGTATTCTGCATAGCATACTTTTCATACTTTTTGGTTGTGTGTTCTCTCTCTCTCTTCCTCTCTTCCTCTCTTCCTCTCTTCCTCTCTTCCTCTCTTCCTCTCTTCCTCTCTCTCTCTCTCTCTCTCTCTCTCTCTCTCTCTCTCTCTCTCTCTGTCTCTCTCTGTCTCTCTCTCTCCCCACACACACACCTTTTTTTTTTTTTGACAGAGATTCGCTACATATCCCTGGCTGTCCAGAAACAAGACTACTCTCCGGGAACTCACAGAGCTCCATTGGATTGCTGGAATTAAAGGCATATGCCATCACGCCTGGCCTCTCTTTCTACACTGACTGTGCTCTCTATACTAGACTTTCTCTTCTGAAAACTTGCCTTTGAACCTGAGCTCCTTTTCTTACTTTATCTTCGAGGGGTACTAACTCACTGTCTAGCTGAGGGCTTGGGTGCCACAGACACGCACGTGAGTAGCCATCTCCTTCAGAGTCTGTCAATCTTGATGGTAAAGTGTGGCATGCACAGAGCAAATATGGTTGGGAGAGGTTACCCACACTGAACTCTGCCATGACCTCGGTCATGTTTTGAGCTGAGGACTGGGGTTCCAAGGCTGACTCCTTCAAGGAACATCTGGCCTAGGAACAGAAAGACAAACAGGTCTGCTTCCCATTAGCCCCCGTGAAGGCATGATCAGGAACCGGGAAGCACTCCCGAGGCGCATAAGCAGAAGGCTGTTTTCCTGCTGCCCTTTCGATCCTGTGCCTAGGGTAATGAAAACTCTCAAAGGTGGCAATTAGTGCCAGTCAGAGGGAGGCTTTGTGACGTTGACCCTACCCATTAGGAAATGGACTGGGGCCAATGGACCAGCCACTTAACCGGGGCACAAAAAGCTAAAAATTCAATGCCCGGCCAACTCCTGCACAATTACTGTGCTTCTCCAACCATGCCCCAGTGCACAGCGGGGGCCTTTCAAGGATGGGGAAGGGCAGCTCAAGGTTGAGCGCCACCTCAAGCCCTGGAGTGGAGATATAAACAGTGCTATCCTGAAGGGGATGCAGTGGCAGAAAGACTAGAAATAGGGAGGAAATCTCTGTGCTTTTATGGGGAGCAGAACAAATCCACAAGGAAGAGAGAAGCAGCTATCCAAGCACAAGGTACCCATTCAGCTATACCCTACATAAAGCCACCCCCGACTTTCAGGCAGTTACGACAGTTGGCTAACACCAGGTTTCCTCTCTTCCAGCCCTCTACACTGTTCAGCTCCTGCAGACATGTAGAATTGTGCCAGTGTTTTGCATCATCGAGAAACAGAACCTTACTCAGATCCTTGTAGCGACAGCTTTGTAGTGGTTCTCTTTCCTTCTGCGCCCCATTCAAATCACTCCCTACATTTAAACACAACAGTTTTCCCCTTCAATTTTTGAGTCCCACGAATGAGCTCTTTAATGGCTACTATTGTCTTTAGATAAAACCTAAACCCTTTAGCTTGACCTGTCAATTGTTCCGGCTCCTGCTAACCTCCTCAAAGGCAGAGACATTTCCCAGGTCTTTGCGGTCTCATCTCCATCCTTCTTTTCCAGCTTGGGGGTCCTCAGAGAAGACATTTATCTAATATATAAGCATATATATTATATAAACATGTGTATATGTATGTATATGTATGTGTCTATGTCTATGTATAAAGTGCACACATGCAGATGGACACATTGTTTAGTTTTCATGTTGCTAAGAGAGAGAGTTTATTTTGGCTTCTGGTTTCAAAGGGATAAGAATCCATGATGGGGAAGCAGAAGTGTGACGATGAGCAGTAGGTGTGTCTGCAGGAACTGGAAGCTGGAAGCTCACACCCGGAAGTGCAAGCAAGAAAAAGAGCTGGAACTCAGTAAGGCGAGGTCTTCAGCTCTCCCCACCAGTGCCCAGTGGCAAACTTCCTCCAGCAAGGGTGTGCCTCTCCGAAACAGTGCAACCAGCTGAGGACTAAGTATTCAAAAGCACAAGCCTGTGGAGACATTTCTCACCCAAGCAATATAATGTAATATTTTTATATAGCCAACCATAACTTCCTGTATACATAATCATCTCTAGATTCATAGTTACCTTTATAATATATTTTTACTACCTATACCATGTAAATGCTATGTAAATAGGTCTTATACTGCTTGGAGAACAATGGTAAGAAAGAATGTTTGTGGGTGTTCAATATAGCCTCATTTTCTCTCCTGCTATTTTTAGCTCTTGGTTCCTTAAGCCCACATGTATAGAAGCCATACACATATAAGGGAGTGTAGTTTTTTTAAAAATATGTATTGGTTAGAGTTTCTCTTGTCATTTTTTCTCCTGTCCCATGAAATTGTTATCTCTGTGCAAGAGGGTAAAAGATGCTTTGTTTCCTACAATAAATCCTGACCTTCCATGACCTTCCATGGTCCTAAGCAGGAATGGGGAAGGCTTTGCTACTGGCTTTTTGTCAAAGCTCCTCAAGAGTTTCTGATGTACAGCCGAGAAAGAGAGATGCTTGCCCAGGCTACCCTCCTCTTTAGGAAGGAAGGAGGCTCAGAGAGGTCTCCTGACAAGCTAGCCCAGGATACCCTCCTCTTTAGGAAGGAAGGAGGCTCAGAGAGGTCTCCTGACAAGCTTGCCCAGGCTACCCTCCTCTTTAGGATGGAAGGAGGCTCAGAGAGGTCTCCTGACAAGCTAGCCCAGGCTACCCTCCTCTTTAGGATGGAAGGAGGCTCAGAGAGGTCTCCTGACAAGCTTGCCCAGGCTACCCTCCTCTTTAGGAAAGAAGGAGGCTCAGAGAGGTCACCTGACATGCTTGCCCAGGCTACCTTCCTCTTTAGGAAGGAAGGAGGCTCAGAGAGGTCTCCTGACAAAGCCAAGGTCCTGGACCCAGCTAAGCTATCAGGATCTTGAGACAAGGGCTCAGCTCTCAGACATCCATTTCCTTCCTTGCTGTTCATTCAACTTGGAGAAGTTTTGTTAACTGAGCAGAGGAAGGCTCGTTTGGGGCTCTTGCATTCCCATGAGATGGATATGTAACTCAGATCTACTGGCCTGGGGACTTTCTGTCTCCTCACCCAGGCCCTGGGCCTGTGGGTCACTGGTGTTGTTTGTGCAATCAGAGCCCAGGATAGGTAGAAGAGATGGTGCAGAGCAGTTGAAGGTCTAGCCTCTGCAACTAGACTCTGCTGGGTGAATTCTGATTTGATAACCAAACTTAAGCGAGCATTCAGGTCTTCATTAACAACAGGAGGGAGCTTATACCTGGTGCTTCAAATGGTCGCTGTAAAGGTGAAGAGTTGCTATAAAGGTTCTGAGGAGACCCAGCGTGCTGTGTGAAGCACCCAGCACCAAGTCTGGCTCACGTCAAGAAACCACCTGCCGTCAGCTTTAAAATGGACACCTCAGTCTCTGGGACCACAGGCCTCAGTTAAGAGTCCTACTGTGCACTCTTCCTTCTCCTCGTTCCTTCTTTTTGTATTGAATGTTTTTTCTTTTCTTCATGAGGCTTAAATAATAAATAGAGATGTGCTTCAGAGAGTCTAACAAACACTAAAATAACCCTTAGAAACAACAAAGCCCTTATTACAGCCTGTCAACGCCACAGGCCACCCCATCATCTCTAGGTCATGTGATTTCACTCTGCAAAGCAAAAGCATCTTGCGGAGTCAGTCGCTAGGCAACTGCTTAAAACAACTTGCAGGAATTCCCCATGCCTTGGTCATTCAGGCTTATGACTGTCAGACTGCCTGTTTCTTAAACTCAGGCTCCAGCCATGTGCTAAAACATGGGCATGTCAGAGTACCCTTTTATTTATTTATTTATTTATTTATTTATTTATTTTTGAGGCAACACCGGATACTTTCGAGGGGCACCAATTAAATCTGATCCCTGAAAAGTCACAAAGTATTAGTGATGTAGATCTGAAGGGGTGAATATTTATTTGATTGCTTCTTTGTAAGCTATTTGTCGTGCACACAGGGCAATCTAAAGATGAGTTTGAGGCTAGCTTCAAGCATGGCAAGGAGGTTTTCATTCACTAATCTTTCCTTGCTGGGACCGGCCATCTATATCAGGAAGTCCATTCATGGACATGCACCGCAGTCAGAGGCTCTGGGGGTATGGCTTTGGGGCTGATGTCACCCAACCTCCTTGAGGACTATTGCTTACTTAATGCTTTGTGGATGTAACACTATGAAACCCACGAGGATATGCTCTACATGATAACAGCCCAGATGAGAGGATTTGGGAAAGGCAAACAGCATCAGGGGCAGAGTGGGAGGGCAGTGGGCAGTAACTGTTCTGTGGCGCCATGCCAGGGAGAGGCTTACAGGAAGTGATGGATATCCTGGGTGATGGATAGTCAATAAAAGTTACCATCTCCTTCAAAAATTTTTATGATTGCTGTGTGTGTGTGTACAAATGTGTGGTGTATGTGTGCAGGTGTGTAAGCCACAGTGCACAAACAGCTGTTGTGGCACTGGTTCCTGCTCTTCATTTTTAAGTGGGATGTGGCTTTGGAGGATCAGATTCAGGTCGTCAGATTTGTGAGGAGTGCGCCTTTAGCCAGCTGACTCACCCAGCTGCGCCGCCATGGAAGCTCACAACTCCAGGAAGCGTGATGGGGCAGAACTGCTGATTCGCACTGGGCAGAGAGGGATATTAAAATGGCTACATGGAGAGAAGGAAGCATTCAAAAAGATGCTGAATTCTGTTTATGCAGAATTCTAGAAAATGCATCTGTAGTAACAGAGTGTAGATCAGTGGCTGCCCGGGTTACCCCACCCCTGCCTACCAGTGCCCAGTGCCAGCAGCCCAGCACTCCCTGCATTCTGTTTCTCACTCTGCCTCTCTCCCCACGCTGACTCAAGGCCAGGATCTCTCTATATTATCCCTCCTGTTGTCCTCCCTTCTTAGGCCAGTTCGTCATACACACTTTCAGAAGCTCCCACGTCCTCCTTCCCTCTATTTCTTGCCTGTTTTATTTATTCCCCCATTTTGCTGTCAGTGTAACCGCTAACCAGCAACCATTCTAATGTAAAAAGACTTCAGCAGACCTCAGCATGGAGAGTGTAGAGAAGAACCCACCTTTCCAGGACTTAGAAGCTCTGAGAGGGTCTTGGAGGATCTCTCTGAAGAGGCTGCCGTTGGGAACTTCTGTGTGGTTTGGGTTTTGATTGTCTTTTGTTTGCAATGAGAAAAGATATGATTGATTGATACGGGGTGGGAGGGAATAGGAGGAAGAGAGAAGAGAGAGAGAGAGAATTTTGTCAGCATCTCTCACTACCTCTCACCACTAAGTGATACACTCTTGACTTTCTTCTCCTATAAATGGTCATGTTTATAAAGTTTATAACAAAATGCAGCTATAATAAAGCATGATGAGAGAGAAATGGATGCATTTATTTACTGTATCTATACATAGCTTGCTTATATTGCATGGCAGGCCTTTTTTTTTTTTTCATGGTGAAAGGGGCTAAATTTATCCAGGTAAAACATGATCCCGTTCACTGTTTCCTGGGAGTCACAACTCTTGGGGATGCTTTGTCTTCCTTTGGTTCTTGCTGGGTGTAGCCTCTAAGTCATCTGTGGGTTGGATGCTGGGTATTCATAGCCAGCCTATTGCTGGTCCCACGTAAAGGTGAACTCCTTCCAACCAGGATGATCACAGCTCCTGGAAAACCCATTGTGGCACACATTTTAGGAAAACTCTTGAAGTCTTCGTTTAAGGTCTCAACACGAAGCAGAGACTAGTGTATCGGTGGTCTTAAGATCAGCAGCAGCAGAGCCCTTTAACAGATTTCTCCAGCTTCCTATAGTAATGAAATAGAAAGGCCTCCAAGACTTCTGCACTTTGCCAGGCCTTTTTTTCCCCCTTTAGGCTGAGGCCCAGTGAGGAGGGTTTGCTTGCTGCCAACATCTGCCACTTCGAACCACCCATTCTTCTCCAAGTAAGGACATTTCTCACATTTGGTATGTTCTGTCTTGCTCTTGTGTTATGGTCTTTGGTCAGAGAAGTCAGAGATACTTACCATGTGAGTAAGCCCCACAGCCAACATCTTAGTCATTACCCACTTCACTTCCATAGTAGCAGTCACCATGGGGTACAGGGTTTTAACATTGTATTGGCTACAGAGTTCTTGATAGTTTCTAAAGCATTTCACCCACATCTTGTTCCGTGTACACCACAGTTTTCATCTTGCACACAATAAGGCTGGACCTTAAGAAGCTACAGTGACATGTCCAGGCTCTCTCTCACAGGATATAAGTGGAGAGATGGCTCCGTGTTCTTTCTTCTCCACTTCTTCTATCAGCCAGAAGCAAGGCCAAGGGTTGCTCACGCTCTTCTCTTTCTTCCTGCTATGAAGCCCAGGCTGGCTTGGAACTTATGATCCTCCTGCCTCTGACTCTTCACAGCAGAGATTATAGGCGTGTACTACTGTCATTTATACTTTTTTTACTTGGGAAAGTTTGGTGGCAATATCTTAATCCCTGAGCTAATGTGATGACCACTTAGAAGCATGAACATGTCTTACAAACCCTTTTTAAGGCTGTCTAAACAGAGTCATTACACGGCCATTTCTTGACTATTTCAAGTAAGCCCCTGAAAACAAATTAAATAGTCATTTCACCCTCCTGACGTACGGAGAGCTGAGAAGTCACGATTCTAGTTCTATTGTTTCTGCCCTCACACTTGCTCTTCCATGAGAGTGACATGGAAGCAGTAAACTGAAGAGAGGTAAGAATCAAGTTAATTTTAACACAAAATGGCCCAAATTGATTTTTAAATACTAGTCTATCTCTGTTTTAATGTTACTTAGGGGCTAGAATATTATATTCCTTATAATAAGAAATAAATTGTAAATTCCATAATTCTTAAAATACATTTCAATGAAACTTCACTAATATATTTGAGTCTATTTATAATAACATAAAAGCCATACATACTTAACAGAAAGTGCAATGCTGATACACTAAAAACATCAAACTATTGCTGAGTCAGAAAGGGGAAAGTGTTAACTCAATAGAGGGATGGAAGAGTTTGTGTATTGCTTGTGTACTGGAATAGTCAATGCAGTGTAAGAGCGAGATGATCTATAACAGAAGCCGAAAAACCGAAACAAGTCTAGCCTACTGCCTGCCTGCTTTTGTGAACAAATGTTTATCAAACACACCTACAGCCTTCATTTACCTATTACTATGGTGATCTGCCCTTAAAACTCCTGACCCTTTAGAAAAATATCTTTCCCAACTTCAGACTTATCTGTTAACATAATCTCAGTCAAAATCCAGTTGGTTGTGTGTGTGTGTGTGTGTGTGTGTGTGTAGAAGCTGAGTAGAGTCTAAATTCCTATGGACATGCAGAAGAACTGGAATCTTTTATAATGTTGAAGAAGATGAAAAAGACCAGCTTTAGAGCTTCTCCTTGTGATTTTTAGAGTTAACCTGGACCATTTGGTCCTGTCACCTGGTTGTTATCTTTTTAAAACATCGAGTCTCTTGTTTCTATCCTTTGCAGAAGGACCTGCTTGGATGATTCAACTAACTTTTTAGTGAATGTGGGCAGGGAGAGGCGTAGGTGTCTTTAGTCCTTAGCTCTCGTGATGCAGTGTTCTGATGAAGTGTGTGTGTGGATACAAAGGGGGAACACACTGCCTTTCTCAGTTGCCCCTGAGGTCTCTTCAGATTGCATCTCCAGAGGGTAAGACTTTTCGTGGGATGTGTGGGGCATACTGTCGCTGGACTGAACATCTCTCTCCCACGGGGATTCTTCTACATTCACTAGCTCTGCTACAACCATGCCAATCCCACTGTTTCTCTTTCCTTGCTAGGGATCAGGTGCGGCAAACTCCAAGTCCCTTCCTTTCCCTGTTCCGCTCACATCTAGTTCCATCCAAGGATGCTCCACCCACATAAACGTCCCTGTTTTACCTACTCTAAGGACGGTCACCCAGTGCCTTAAAAACAAATCTTTCTCATAATTCAGTCTCAAGATACCCTGAGGACTTCTCTCAAGGATGGTTTGAAGAGAGATACCTGGTCATGTGTGATGTCAAGCCCGGTGGTAGCTGCCATGTTCTACCCTGCTTGGCCTTGTCAATAGGGTACAGAAGTTAGGATGAAATGACTCTGCAGTCAGTCAGCCTGGCTTCACTTTTGCCAGCTCTATTGCCTTATTCATAATGCTTAAATTCTCCATGACCTTAGCTGTCTCAGCAACTAAATGATAGCCAAAACCACACCCACCTTACACGTCCTTATAGGGTCATCCCAAGTATCTACCAGAAGGAGAAACAGGATATAGGTATCAACCAAGGAATAGCCACCATTCTTCTAGCTGTTATACATTCTTTCCAGGACTAGGAATTTCTGTCCACTTCTGAGTTAGTACTGAATAGAAGAGAAGACGTTCCTTTCCAACAGCACTCAACTATCTAGGGAGAGGTGTTCCCCTGGAAGAAGTAGAGAGGCCTCAAATTCAGGCAGTGGCCATCTTGACAAGCAGAGAGCAGTGTGATCCCACAACTAAAGCTGTTCTCTTTAGAGACAGGAAGGATAATTTAACAATCCTTCCTGGTACTCTTTGACCCAGACGTGTAGCTCAAGTCTCCAAAGAGTACAAGTTTTGTCTTTTTTTTTTGTGACCCCTTACTCCCCTACCTCTCCCCCACCAAAAGGCATATTAATATATGCCACTTGGAAACTGTGCCTTGGTTATTTTATAGGTTTTCTTTACTAACAAGATCTTGTTATCATTCCTTTTAATAAAACATGTGCTTCTCTGCCCTATGAACACTGCATTTTATTCTGCTCTATGAACCACAGTAGATGTAACACCATAGCAAGCACTTATGGAGATAGTGACAAAAATCATGTACTGCTTGCTGTGGTTTGTACTGATTGTTGACTCAATGGAAACACTAGAATTACTGAGGAAAGACCCCTCTGGCCATGCCTGTGAGGGGTTATATGGATTAATTGCTCTCAGAAGATTTTCTCTCAAAGTGGGGGAGGTCATTCCCTAGGCCTGGTAAATTCTTGGTGTATTAATTACTTTTCTATTGCTGCGATAAACACCATGACTGGGCCAACTTATAGAAACGAGGATTCATTTGTGGCTTTTCAGTTTCACAGAGATAAGAGTCCATCACCATGGTTGAGAGATACAGCAGCAGACAGGAATGGCAGCTAGAACGGCAAGCTTTGTGTTCACATCTTAAACCACAACTGGGCTCCAGAGCTGAGGGTGGTGGAAGGCTTTGCAACACCAAAACCACCCCTAGTAACACACTTCTTCCAATAATGCCATACCTCTTATACCTCCTCAAACAGCACCACAGACTGGGTACCAAATATTTAAATGTATGAGACTATGGAGACATTCAAACCACCACACCTGTATTATATAATAAGGACAAAGCTCAGCTGAACATCAGTGTTCAGCACGCTCTGTTTCTTGGCTGTGGATACAATATGGCCAGCTGTTTCACACTCCTGACCCCATGGCAAACTGATCATGATCTTGAACTGTAAGTAAAAAGAAACCTGTTCTTAGGTTTCTGGTATTTTAACCCAACAGCAAGAAAAATAACCAATAGCGCGCTCTATGCTACTTACTCTCTTTGGAACTTATTTGGTACCCAGTGAAATTACAAATTGAGTGGCTACCAAGTTTCACTTTATCTTCCGATTCTACCAGTAAATTTTAGGTATGCATGTTGCAGCTAGCATATTAAGTCAAGTGAAAAACGACATTCGTAAAAAAGCCATCTTACTATTTTCAGTAATTTTCCTACCTTCTAGTGGACTTGCCTGCTGTCTAGAACAGGGTTCCACCCTCTGACTATAAGCCATGGGGTCAGAAGACTGCATTCTGCAGTTTTCTCTGGATCCACTCTCCATGCATCTTACTCATTTAGAAATTATTCACATTTCCAAGAGGGAAAATTATTTTAGATGGAATGTTTAAAATGTTCTAACGCCGTGTTCCACTGTGGGAATAAATGCTGTAGAAGGGAGTTTTAAAGAACCTAGAAGTTAGAGAGACAGATTTCAGAAGAGGTCAAGGGAGCAGTATAACTTCTACTCCGCACCCGGGCATTCGAGCTACGAAGAAGTGAGAGGACTTTGGGTCAAACCCCAACAGGAAAGACTGCTGTTGGAGACGCAGCCAAATGTGTGACTCGTGCCCAGACATCTTTAACTTGTCCTGTCTTGGTGGCCAGAGTGCTTTTATACCATGCAACAACTGTCTTCTTTAGCAGTAAAATTGCTTATTGAAAACAATTTGGATATGAAGAGATCACCATTATCTCCTCCTTAACCTTATCAGCCTGAGGAAAACATGCTTTTTCCTTATTTTTGAAGTTTCGCTACTAAAAGATCAAATGGACTTAAAAGCATTATTTATATACAAGGAGAAGGAAGTTCCCAACATGTTACATGAATCCAGTTCAGCTAATAGCTGTAAATAAATGGTCCCCAAATCCCAGAGGATTTCTGTCTCTCACTGGAGCACAATTGGAGGCTCTGTGGGTGTGAGCTGGGGGGGATTCTCCTCCAAATCCTTACAGCGTCTGATCCCTGGGCTGGCAGAGAAGAGGTATGTGGGGGAAATGGAGGAGGAGCCTGGCTATGGAGTCTATGGCTTCTCTCTGTAGTCTAACTGCAAGTTAGCCTGAGAAATAGCATCCAGCTGTCTGTTCAACGAGAAGAGGAAATAAGTAGGAAGAACTAGGCTCTGATGTATAATTTACCCGAAAGGTCACGTTAGCAGCAGGCAAGCTGCATGCTACCCCACGTGGGTTTCCTTTAGGTCTATACTGACTGCTTTGAAAATTCAAATTAGTCCAAACTTTTGAATACCGAATCATTTCGCTACCAAAGAAGGAGATCTACTATTTTTGGTTTCTCTCAAAGATTCTCAAAGATCCAGAATTCTCAGATATTTTCTGCTTCTGGCTTCAAATGGTCCAAACCGAGTCGGGGCTGCCCCCTGAGCTTATGCACGGTCTCCAGTTGGCCTGGCAGCCTGGTGCACTCCAGATCGACCTGATCCTCCAAGATGTCAAATCCACAGTGGGAAAAACAGAGTGAACAAGGAAAGGACATTCAGAAATAGATCCACTGGGAGTAAGCAGAGTTCAAGCCTGGGCTTTTCAGGCCATCCAATGAATGACTCCTGACTGAGGGGAAGTCTCTGCAGGCAGAGGCTCAGGGCAACACAGACTGAGAAATCTGATGATCCCCCCACCCTTCAGTCTTTGAATAAACAGCAACAAAACCAAACAAACTAGACAGATTCCAACAGAGCAGTAACAACAATAAAGGAACAGAGATTTAGCTGTTGGACATACAAACCCAAACCTGCTAGCTGGCTTGAACTAGGAGGCAGGATCATAGCGGGCATCTTTGAAGCGTGTGTCCATCCTTCTGGATTGACTAGCCTGCTGTGAAGGTAGACTTGGAAGTTAAAACTGATAAAATGTAGACGAGAAGCTTACAAACTGATTGCAGAAAATTCTTTTAGAAGGGGTACATGGCAGCCCTAGGAGGGGCCAACGAATCTCATTCTCCCAGACTCCCCCAAGTTCTGAAAATTCCTAAGCCAGCTTTGTTTCCGCAGCCCGCTGACAGCAGGTGGCGCAGGACCCGCCCACCCCTGCTGGTTTTGGTCCCACGGGGGAAAAACCGTGGCCAGAGATCCAAAAAAGCAAGGCGACTCCTTTTTCCTGCCTGGGTCATTTCCATGAGTCATGCACGCACTTTAATCTAGTCCTAACTATGGGAGAGGAACATCAAAACGACTGTCTGATCTTTTTATCAGTATCTAGTGGAAAACAAAAATCCCCTTTCATAGGATCCTCACAGGACGTGTTTATTTGCCCTTTTCATCTCGTTGCCGGCTCTTCCTTCCCAGAATCAGTACGGAGGAAGAAAAAGGAGCCTCTGCGAAAGGCAAAGAAAGGGTTTGATGGCTCAGGTCGGGCAGAGATGTCAGCCTGGAAGGAACAAGTCTCCTTAGAGTAACTTAAGAATTCTTCTCGCTGAATGCTTTCCAGCTGTTTGTAGGAGTGTGCGGGTCGGATCTCTTTGGCTGGAAAAGCGGAGGACCTGTTGGATGATTCTAATCTTAGACTTTTGGTGTCAGGTGGATGGATCTGGAGTTGAATCCTGAATGTAACACTGGTGAGCCGAGTGACTTTAGGCAATGTCTTTGAGTAAGTTTAAATTTAGCGTTTAGATCCATAAAATGACCACTAAAATAACAGTATTGATACAGTGCCCACATACCTGTCAACGATTAAGCTTCTAATCTCTGCCTGACATTGATTTATGGATTTTGGGTGTAATGTTTGATTTAACCACCACAGCAATCTCAGACTTGAGTACCATGACCAGGCCCATTTTACAGATTGGGAACCTGATACACAGAGTTAGAAGAATGTGTTCAGTGTCTTGAGGTTAGAAGGCAGCGTAGTACCCTCCTCCAGTGGTTAGGGAGTCTTTAAATATGCTAGAAGATTAGTTCCCAGTAAATGAACAGCGTATAATATATTTTAAAATAAAAGAGAAACAGGAAAGAGTTCCCCTTCCAACTGCTCCAAGCACTAATCACGTCTGTTTCAACCAAATGAATGATTCTGTCGTTACCCTTTATGTGAGAGCAATTCATAGTATGTCTTACGTTTTAGCCCAAGTTACCCAAAATCATGGAGAATCTTCCTATAAAGGCTGCAGGCATCACCAGACTCTGGGCCAGGAAACGTTATATTCAAGAATCTGCTCTGTTCATCTTTTGAGCCTAAAGGGGCTCTAGCGGACCCACGCATCACAAACGTGGCCTTGCACTTCCCCCTCCCCATCTCCTTTTCCTTGCTAAAATCTCTTAGATTACATTCCTAAAGCTAGCCACCAAAGTCACTTTCCTCATTTGGGCACTGTCTCCTCCTGAGGCTGACTACCAATGTCCAGCTAGCATAGTACTGAAGTCTGGCATTCAAAAGCCTCTTTTTGGTTGCTGTGATTAACATGTCCAATCAAAATTAAACACATCATCCTATGCCGCCATATGCCTACGGGCCAGATCTGTCTCCTCTCTATCCAGAGAAAGTCCTTTGTCCTTTGGGGACAAATATCCCTCCCCCACCCCCTTGGTCCTTTCCCCTTCTCTCTCATCCTCTATCTCCTGTCTTTGTCTCTGATTCTCTGACCTTTGTTCCTTTTCAGTAAATACAGCTTCTTCGCGCTGAGAACTTTGTCTTGGGCCGGAACCTGTCCTTTCACAACTGACTAAACCAAGGCCATCAAGCTACTGAAAACCTACTGTCTATGAATGAGCAATAAATGTAGGAGTGTGCTTTAGAGCAGAATATAATCTCTTCCCTCAATGTGTGCTTCACAGACATGTGTATCATGCATACATGTGCTTGTATATACACACACACACATACACCCCTACTTGGGCATTCAAGACCACACTTTGGAAGTGATCCAGCTTAAGCTGGATCTTCCTGTGAGACTGTTTGGGACCACGGTCAACTAACACAACAGAAAGTAGGTTTTCACTGTTCTGGAGTCCGGAGGCCAAGGTCAGTTTTTTCTGACACTTCTCTTCATGGATTGGCACCAGTTCGATGCCTCATGGCCTTTTCTCGGTATATGCCTGCAGAGTCTGATCTTTTCTTCTCTCTCCTCGTCCTTCTCCTCACTTTTCTCCTCTTCCCTTTCTCCAGAGCTTCTGGATTAGAACCACATTCCTGCCGACATCTGTAACACCCACTGCTCCTTAAAGCTCTCCACAGCCTTCTCACCAGGGATTACGGCCTTAACATGGGAATCCGAGGAAGACAATTCAGCCCATAAAGACTGGCTGAGGTCGGGGCCCGTGCATTTCACAAAGCTGTTCTCAAATTATTCTCATTTTCCATGGACGGAGGTCATCTGGTCACCAGCAATTATGAAAGGCTATGAATGGGGCCTTTCTAGTACACAGCCCTTGAACACAGGTTACACAGAGCAGAGCAGACCCAGTCAGTTGCGGGTTTTTTGTTTTTTTTTTTTTTAGCAGAGTAAAAGAATTCTTGGACTATGGGGTGGTAGTCTCCCTGAGATTAGGTCTTGGTGGCTACGGTAATCCTAACACTAAAGGACACATGAGAACACAGGTAAACAAAGAGCTATGAACTGGAAAGGGCCAAGCTGCAGAAGGAATGCATGTTTTCAAATGATTCGCATCCTCTCCTGTGTATCGCTCATGTGAATGAAGCTTGCCTGTCCTGACTAACCATGGGCAGGTTTTCCTACAGCCTCAGAAATCTCAACGGTGCTGCCTAGGCTAATTTAGGAAGATTCATTGATGCTTTTCGGGTATTACTAAAACCTGCTGGGTATATAAATGTGCTGTTCTCCCACTCTCTCACCCTCCCCTTTGGCCCCAGGTATACTCAAGGATAAACACGTGTTTTTATAGGCAGGGATATGGGTATAGCCAGATGGCACAGGTGTGGGAAAGCTCGGAGGTATCCATTTATGAAAGCCCAGATAATATTGCTTCTAATGTTCAAAGCCAGATCTATTAATAAGGATGTTGTCTTGAGAATATATGGTCAAGAAAAATAAATTTCTTGAAAACCCCAGAACAGGCCGCTGTATGTGTGTGTGTGTGTGTGTGTGTGTGTGTGTGTGTGTGCACGTGTAGTATAAGGAAGGAACACAGAAGCGCCACCATTCTGCAGGGAGCCTGGCTAGTCATGGTGAACACTGAGGCTCTGTGCCTGTGATGCTCCGAGGAATCACAGGGACTCAGGGGGTGGGGGAGCAGAGGCCAGGCTTGAAGATGCAGTAAACACTCACAGGTCTGTACCAGGCCTTCTCCCATGAGACGGAGGGGAGAGAGAGAGAGAGAGAGAGAGAGAGAGAGAGAGAGAGAGAGAGAGAGAGAGAGAGAGAGGGACCAGAGACCAGTGCCTAGCCCTATCATGCCCCACTGGAAGCTATGACAACATTTAGGTCTCAAAGTCATGTAAACTACAATCCTAGCTGCTCCCTTCTTCCCATTTACCAGTTTAGGAGGGGATAAAAGAATGAGAAGAACGACAACAGTGACAGAAGGAAAGGAGGGAGACTTCCGTGAGTTTGAGAATTTGTACTTGAGAGCAGGCACTCTGACATGATAGGCTTAGGATTGGTTTCCACAGAAGTGGTTTCATTTTCTGATCTAATACCTTGAAACATCTCTCTGCCTCCTTCCTTATTTTAGCCATCACTAGGTACAAATTCTCTGATAAAGAAAATTGTCACCAGGTACTAGCTTGCCAATATTTTAATAGAGTTCTCTTTCAGATTTATAAATTTCAAATTAGATTCTGTTCAAAATATATGCCACCCAGAAAAGACACATCAGCCGCATCAACCCTTTGGATCAGGCGAGTGCTCATACCCGTAGAGTAGATTTTTTTCATCTAGCAAAGTCCTTGACCTTTTCCGCTAAATGCTTACAGCAGTTCGCTTCTTTTACAGAAGTAAAGGACTTTGTTTTTGGATGTCAGCTTTACAGAACATTTGTTTTTCCTCTCTTGGTCCAAATTATCCTCACCATTTTAGCCCCTCCGGAGGCAGAACCACGCTGTGTATAGTGATTCTTTCTGGCTGTGATGGGTGCTCATCCTCCACAGCAGACCTCCGTGAGGTTGGACACCTCAGCTCCTAGTCCTTTCTCCCTGAGTTCCCCCAGAGTTCTCTGGCACAGAGATACTTTGTAAATGTCTGCACATTCCACGAAGGAATGCTACAGCAATGAAGGTGCTTTGACTTTCTCAGAAAAGATAATCCCAGGGTTAACTTGATTCAAAAGAAGAGCAGCTAGCAGGAATGCTCACTGGGTTTCCATGACTTTCTAGTGGAAAGTCCCAGCCAGTTATCAATTAATAATGAGTATCAACAACTGTTTATCTAGCCCTAACAGAGAGCACGTATGGAGATGACTCCAGGGACCAAGCCTATTGTGAAACAGCCTGCGTCCTGACCGGTTCACTCCTTTTCTGGCGTCAGACTATTCACTTAACACTTGCAATGCCATAGCTGGGAAACAAAATTCCGGTATCAGTTAATCTGAGAGTTAAGAATCCTGTTACCACGTTCCAGAAGTCAGCAGGTAGAGAGCAGAGTGCCTGGGCCTCTGGCTTTGTGTGTTTATTCCTTTAAGGATCTTTGGGTGGGAAGTAAAGATATGAATACAAAGGAGCCATTATAAGATTCACCGTGTTTATGTTCTGGGATTGTACCAGGTCAAGGGGGAATCCAGACAAGGGCAGGGCTTGGACAAGTGACAAGGCAGAGTGACAACAAACAGTGCCGGGTGAAACACTGTACACTCCAAGTGTCAAACCTTGCTGCCATCTTAGAGCACTTGGTTCTTTTTAAGCTTGCTTCCTGGAGGGCCTTTGAGTTTTGTGTCAGGGGTTACCGATCTTATGTTCATTTGTAGCTCAGTATTTGACACACTCGATGTAAAAACCGAGAGTCACTTTGATTAGCAGCTTAGAGGCAGACATATAAGAAGAGGCACAAAACAATGATTTTTCTGGTGCCTGAATGGAAACCTTGCAGGTGCGGGTAACAGAAGCCACATCTTTTGGTGATCTGGGTGGCCAAGTCCATACTCCGCGGCACCATCCTGTAAGCCGTGATGGGCTTCCATGTTAGTGGCTGCTCTTTTCCAAAGGCTATTAAGTGAAGGCCCAACTTTCCGGCTGAACCTGGATATTAACGTTGTGTTGAACTGGTCAGGGAGCCATCTTTGGTTAGGAGGTTTAGGGAGAGAAGTTTCTAAGTGTCATGGCTGTTGAGTGTGTACAGCCAGCGTATGAGGAAAGATGTCTCCTTACCTAGGGGATTAAAAATGAAACTAAGGGTTTTTGTTTGTTGTTTGTTTGTTTTGTTTGTTTTGTTTTGTTTTCCTCAGAGGCATTTTAAGTTTAGGAAGGGTGTCAGTTTAAAAATACAAATTAAAAGCTGTCTTTGAAATTTCTAATTTAGGGAAATAGGTGATTGGATATTCAGTGAGATTTTCGCAAATAGTCCTCGAGGTGAACATTCTAGAAACAACTGTCTGCACAGAGTGGAGGCAGGGGCATGAGGAGGAGAGGAGGAGAGAAGGGAGGAGGGAGGCATGTCTCTGAGGAATGGGGCTTCAGGAGACTCAGACAAACTGCTCTGGAAGAGAAACCTGACAGAGAAACTGAAGGAGTGAACGCAGTCTCTGGAGGTGTCTAGACCAAGACAAGTTTTTAGGGCTTTGATGATAAAGAAGGAAATGTATTATGAATTCTAAGATAATGAACATCAAACCCACACAGTTTGGAGGGAAAGTACATTATACTGTCATATTTCGAGTTTTGGGAAATAAATGAAACAGTGACCTTTGGCTTACCAGGCTGAAACTGGATCTTTGAATGGCTCGCGTTCACTTTATTCCTGTATAGAAAGGTAAAGGAGAGTGAGCTGGAGTCTCATCACAAGGTCAAGTGAGGTGGAGAACACATCCTGGCCCCTGAACTTGGCTGCCAGTCTACGGACCGTCCAAGAGGAAGTCTTTTGGATTAATCAACTTTACCAGCAAGTGGCTGTCAAAATGGAACTTGGAAGAGGCTCAAATGTAAAGGGAGCAAGCTATGGGACTGTCACCCGTGCTCGTGTGGGACTGTCACCCGTGATCGTGTATTTCCAGCCTGCCTTGGGGGTGTGCAGGTGAACGGTGAATTGTGAGCAGACTGAGCGAGGCAGCACATTCATCTGCCGTGTGCTGGATGCCTGCAGGCTAGCAGGGTCGTTGGGTATCGGATGGGGGCTTTCCATATTGGCGAGAGAACATCCTGCAGGGTAGACCAAGCAATCCAAGCCACCACTTGTATCCCTAAAGGGCCCCAGGGACCCGGGAATGCTACTTAGCGTTGGTTGGGAAGAAGTGTATTTCACAGTAGTGGTAGGGACAGAAAAAGAGGTTAACTTGTCGGTCTCAATGGGAGGAGAGGCCCTTGGTCCTGTGAAGGCTCTCTGCCCCAGTGTAGGGGAATGCCAGGGCCAGGAAGCAGGAGTGGGTAGGTTGGTGAGCAGGGAGAGGGGAGAGGGGATAGGGGGTTTTCAGAAAGGGAAACCAGGAAAGGGGATAACATCTGAAATGTAAATAAAGAATATATCTAATAAAAAAGTTTAGAGAGAGAGAGAGAAAAGAAAGAGAGAAGGAGAAGCAATGTTATAAGGGACCTTCATTGATTTCTCTGCCCTTTGGGATATAGGGACTATAGTAGCTTAGGGAGAGACCAGGCCAGGATTTGGAAGATGTATAGCCAGGAAGTTATCCATGAAATGAAATGTCAAACTAAACGGTTCCCTTCCACCCTGATGTATTATTGTCTCAGGAAGCCTGCTTCAACTCGGTGTCTAGGTGATCCTCGTCCCACCCAGTGCAATCCCACTCACACGGCAGGGGCCATTCAGGTCTGATGTAGGTTAAAGGTATTTACCACAAGTATTGGCCATGGCCCTTATGGGCTGCAGCTTCCTGCAGTTACGATGGATACTGTCCAGCTGCACAAGTCAGGGAGGAGGCACGGGAGCAAATGAGGGATGGAGAGTAATTCAGAAATAAGACGGACCATTTTACTCAGTTTTGTTTCAGCCCCTAGAAGTACTCCCAGGGTAGAGATGAGACCTTTGAGCAATGTGCCGTGTGTTTATTCTACTTGTATCAAAGAGACTTTCATCTCCCCGGGGCAAATTATTAACACATTCCTCCAAAGATGGGAGGGTGGGGGACTGGCCTTGGAGAAAAAAAAAATCAACCTTGCAGTAAAGAGCTGCTTCAGATGCAAACGTGACAGACACGGACATAAAAGCCCCCACTTCTAAGAGCAGTGGTTGGCTGAACACCAAGGTCTTTGTGCCCAGGGAAGCATATCTGGGTGGTTTCTTGTCTGGAAGCTGACCCTTCCGTGCCCAGGAATTTTCCACTAGAAAGCTGATGGTGTTGGAGGTGGGTAGCTCTGTGGGCACCCACAGTCAGTCACCCTCAACCTTAGCAGGTGACTACATAGAATATTGGCTGACTGAAACTCTAGGTTTCAGGCTGTATTTTTTTTTTTGGTCTTTCAAGTGTTTTTGGTTGAGTAGAGAAGGGAGAGAGCAGGAGGGTGAGCAGGTGGGGTACTGAGGGAATGGAAGGTGGGGGTGGGGGAGAGGCAAACCAACCACACTTAGATGTAGTTAAGACTTAGATACGGTCAAGGGTAGCTAACAGACATGACATAAGCAGAACACCATTTGGCCTTCACTAATGGATCCCTCCCCAAGGCCAGAGCTTACGGGAATTGTTTCCAAACAGATTGTGCAGTTTTCTAAAGTGCACTCACTTGATTTACAAGGTCCGTACTATGCCCGGGCACCTCCTCTGAGCTATAGCTCAATGAACTATACGCAGGAAAGAGCCTGGCACAAGAAGGTACACGGGGGAGGATTGACTGTGGGCCCCAGGCTCAGACATCATTTGTGTCTGCCTTTTTAATAATCTGTCCGAGTGACACCAAAACATACAAAGACTCACATTCAGTGACTGTGACCATCTAGATTGGGGAGCAGCCGTGAGCATATTGTTTGTCATTACCTTGAGAGAGAAACTAAGAATACAACTGGGATTTGAAAAGCTTCCTGCAGCAGTGGCTCCTTCTGCAGCAACAGTCCGAAACTCGGGCGGGCGCTCTCTTCTGTTCACTGAAGCTGAGAGCTTGGCTGTGGTGTGAGGATCCGTGTCATCCTTATGTCAAGAGGATGTTACCGGCATCCCACGGTTCCACCAGCTTCAAATACAAGTTAACTTAAACTTTGGTTAACGGTGCAAGAATCTTTTTTTCATGTTGCTTCAAGTCAGGGACACGATTCCTTTAGTATCTCTCGGGTGCCGATCATTCTAAAATGTACAGGAAGCTCCAAACACATGATTATTGATGGAAGCAGGTGACAGAAACTGGCTGGGCAGTTTCAGGGTAAAGAGCCCGGAGAGTAAACAGTCTTACGAGGCTAAAAGCCAGAAATGTCCCGAGGCTGTTGGAAGTTCTGTCCTTGACAACGGCTAGGGATGCCAGAAATATTTCAACCAAAATGTCTTTGGTTGTGCCCTGGCTGGAAGCCAGGATGCCAGGCAGGAGGTTTCTGGTTTCTCCTTATCTCGGTTTCTCCTGGAAGCAATATGCAAGCATAAGGCCAGAGCTGAGAGGAGGGCCCTAGACAACCCATGGCTGTGTCGCTGAGCTGCCCAGCTCATAGCCTTCCCTATGTGTCACGGAGTTTCCACTAAATGTCTATAAAAAGCCCCATCTCCCAGGACTTGTTCCTGCTTTGTAGGAGCTCTGCTTGCTTTCTTGTAAGTTCTAAGAACTGGGAACTTTCTTTCCAAACTCATCAGTCCATGGATCTGTCCTTTGAATCTGAGAGACAAGAATCCAGAGGCCCCTGACTCTGGGGAAGTTGGGTCAGACCACAGTGTCAGTCGCCCTAACTCCTGAGTTAAAAACAGCTCAGGTAGGTTATTCAAGGCAGAAAGCATGTTCCATTGACTGTGTTTAAAGTTTCTAGTGCTGCCCTCTTTTAGAATAGGCACTCACATATTCGCTAAATTAAAAGATGAAGCTTTCTCTTTCTACTACCTCCAAAAGAGAAAGTTACTTTGAGATTATCTTCCATTGAAAGCAGCCCCATTAATATCATATCCACCACCCCCCCCCCCCCCCCCCGGCTTAGAAGTGAGTGCCTTCATATGTGTAGCTGGAGACACAAACTTCAACACACATTAGCTATGTGACACACCCACACCACCGACGGCGTGAGCTTCATGGATGGATATCATATTAACCCAAGCGCGAGTTCACAGAACTGGCACCAGTGACTTTTCTGAGTCGCGCTGAACAATTCTAAGCTCTGCCTATGGTCGTGAATTTAAGTCTTGATTTGAAAATCAATCTCTGTTACATTTCTGGTTAGGGGTGGGGGTGGGGGATGGGGAAAGTCTTATAATAGGATGATTTAATTCAAATAATCCATTTCAGAGATGAGGAGAAATTCAAGTGAGGATACATTGGAGAGTGATCTCACATTTGTGTTATTTTAACGACTCCCTCTCCCTCTGCTCTGCCTGCTGGCACCATATGTAGTTGGAGGGAAAACATCACCATGCGAGATTTGAAGTCATTCTAATTTCTATTTCTAGCTGCACTGCCATGAGGCATGCAAAAGACAGACAACTTCCTGGCAGGCAGTTTTGTCAGCAGCAGAAAGGGAAAACAGAAATACAGCGTGGGGTGGGGGAGGTTCTTTGGAAAAAAACCATGCTGTGGCTCTAACTAAGAAAGAGGATCTGTTTAGTCCCATCTCCACTAATGTTCCCATTGGGTTAAACACCAGAAATCAAGGGCAGAAACTAGGGATAATAGAGTTCTTCTAAGAATCACTGCTCTTTGCTTTTGCGTACTATCTGAGTCTGGGGTCTTCCTTTCAGTGATTTTCAGACCCTAAAAATGACGTGCTCTGTTCCAAGGACATATATGAGTGAAAACGGTGACTGCAGCCACTCCTCTATGGAAGATGTAAGAAAATATAACAGAGTTCATTTTTTTTTCTAAATGATTTTTAATAATCTGAAGGTCAAATCTGACTTTTTGTTAGCATGTTATTTCCCATCTCTTTGGCTACTGTGCCGGCTGGTTTTACGTCAACTTGACACAAGCTAGAGTCTTTGGAGAGGAGGGAGCCTCAGTTGAGAAAATGCTTGCATACTGTAGGTCTGAGCACAAGCTGGTAGAGCATTGTCTTATTTAGTAATTTATGTGCAAAGACCCAGCCCATTGTGAGTGGTGCCATCCCTGGGCCCAGGTTCTATAAGGAAGAAAATATGCTGAGCAAGCCACGAGGAGCAAGCCAGTCAGCAGCACCGTCCATCAGTGGCCTCTGCACCAGCTCCTGTCTCCAGGTTCTGGCCCTGTTTGAGTTCCTGTCCTGACTTCCTTCAGTGATGAACAGTAATGTGGAAGTATAAACTGAATAAACCCGTTTCTTCCCCAAGCTGCTTTTAGTCATGGTGTTTCATCACAGCATCGCCCTAAACTGAGACAGGCACCGAATGAAGCCAGTGTTAAAGATGAACATGTTTTTCTTTGTCAGCTTCAACACCCTGCTCTGTTCGATGTCTGAAGTGCAGTGAAACTGGCGTCATACTCACGAGCAGTCTTTGAGAAGAGGCTGAAGTGTGGAGGAACCTAGCTTCAATCACAGCATGTCATGTACAAGAAGACCACACTTACCTGGGGATGCCAGCTTCACTTGTGTGGCTCTGAACTCTCCCTTTGGTGATCTCTTGACAGTTCTAGCTGATGCTTCCTTCCACTGATGTTTCACATGCCCTGGCCTGTAGGAAGGCAGTGAGTGACTATGGCATCAGGTACCTGCCAGCTCAAGCTGCTATATAACAAATGACCATTGGCTGGGCAGACCTCTCACAGCTCTGAAGGCTGGGACTTCCAGCCACAGCCTTCTGATGAATTGCAGGTGGCTAGTACAAGTCCCCACATGGCAGGAGAGGAGAGGAGAGGGGGGGGGGGGGCGGATTTTCCAATACTTTCCCATCAGGTGTCAGGATTCTAGTAAGTGAACTGAAGGGCACACTATTAGCGTAGCACATCACACTTGCGCGTGATCCCCACCTACAATTGTAAACGGCTACAGAGGCTGCTGGTGTGTTTGTACCAACAGTACTTCTCTGACTATCACCTCTTTCGAATGGCTATCGCCCTTGCTCGGAGTGCTCCCGCCCAGCTGTTCCACTGACCGCTTCATGTGTTTTCATTGCTCCAAGTCTCAATGTAAAATCACTGTATTTGTGTGGGGGGGTGCTAGACAGGTTAGGGGCTGTTGTTAGCAATTTATTTTTAGTTCTAGAGAAATATTAGAACTATTGGTGAGAGGGGTCTAAAATTCCTACTCACAGCCTGACCCTAGGTGAAATAGAATCCCTGAGACAAGACTGGGCATCGGTGCTTTGCAAGTATCTCTGGTGATCTCGATGTGCAGGCAGCATTTATCAGCTCTATCCTGGACATGAGACACTGCAGTCACCAGGGCAAATGTTGGGTCTCCAGTTCTCTTCATCAGAGGATCATGCTATTAAGAAGAGACGGCTATTCACAAGAAAATGTCCATCTGAAATTCTCACTGGACTGGAAGAGAGAAAACCTCCCAGTAAGCCGCCCCTCCCCCTCCCCTTCCTCCCCCGCCCCCGCCCCCTTCCTCCACTGATGATTCGCTCTAACCAGGTCTGACTCCGGTCTGAGCGGCTGTGATCCCGTCTGTCTGCCATCTTACCCCAGCACTTGCTTAAGCTGTTCGGCTTCCTGTCTCTGTCCACTTCAGGCAATGCTGGGCCCTAAAGACAAAGGGCTCTGGTTAAAATGTAATTCAGGGGTGAACGAGCTGGCTCAGGGGGTAAGGACACATGCCATTTCCGTCTCCTCGTTCATCCTCAAAGGACTGTTTCAGGGCCTCTGCATTTGCTTCTACCTAGAATACTTTGTCCCTACGTATTCGCCCAACTCCCTTCTTCTCTTGGAGATTTCCTGAAGGTTTCTTTTGGAGATTTCCACTTTCCTGGTCTGATCTACCTTGACAACTTTAATTAAAATGGGCAAGTCTCCACCATCCATTGTAGTATATATTTTATTTGTTGTGTTTAATTTCTACCTCTCCCAAATACAATTTGGCCAGTCAGGGGAGAGACTTTTATTTGGCTTTTTTTTTTCTCTTGCATCCTCATCAGAAGGCTCTTGGAGTCACCTCTGGACCAGACCGATGAAGACGACTGAAGCAGCAGGGTCTTCCCCCCTCAGCTTACAATGGCCACTGACTTCTTAAGCCCACTGTTTCTAGAAGCAGCACAGCTTCAGAGCACGTCCCAGCCACTCTCTGTATAACTGGTCATGGACTGGAAAGCATCCGTCATGGCGGGATGGTGTGCTTCATTGGCAGCAAGTCCACAACACCTCTTTCCCGGGTTTCCAGCACACTGATGTGGGCAGCACTTGGCATTCACATGACGGCTTTCCTCCATGGGCGGTCCTAGCTGAGAGGTGGGATTTGACATTGTGAACATCCATGACAGAGACGTCAGTCAATCCTTCTGTACGTTGAAAGTATTCTTAAATCTATGTGTCTGCAACGTGAAGCACAGTGATTATAATGAAAAGTGTGTAGATATCAAAGTTGCTCTTCTTAAAAAGTTATATGTTCTAGTTTCCTGCTTCTTGCTTAAAAGACCGCGTGGGATGAAGAAAGCAGACAAACTAGAATGGTTTACCCAAGATCCTGAGGGAAGGAGACTTGACATGAATCCTGTTGAGAGAATCAGAAGCCCAGGATATAAACCCAGCCCGTTGGAGCAGCCAGCCAGCCATTCTGAGGGCAAAGAATGCCCATCGCAGACGGTGTGATGCACGCCCACAAAGCACTGTACAGCTGTCTTAGGCTAACTTTGGAATTGAGGAAATGGAAACGCCAATGGGGTAGGAGCTGGGCAGCAAGACAGGGAGCGTCTGCAAACCTCCTGGCCAGAGTAGAGGCATCCTGATGCTTAGGGAAGCTTCGGGTCTACAATGGCGTCTGGGAAGAGCTGAGGAAACCATGCTAAACTGCAGAAAGTACAGACCCATCCACTGAGGGCTCCGTGTCTCTTCTGTAGTTGGAGCTGTCCAGCCATACCGTGGGTCAAGTGAGGAGGGGCCGGTGATGATTGCTGCAGCTCTGCTGTGGGGAAGCCAAGGATGGACTGGGTGGAGACTCTCCCAAAGTGAGAGTTGATTATATCTATGCTACTGCTGAAGCTGGGCAGGACCTTAGGACCTGAGGCCCTATGGGCTGAAGGAGGTGTGTTAAAGAACACTGACTCCGATAACAACCCTCTTCTAAAATATTTTGGACACCACCATTAATTCTCACACAGGAGCGTTCTTGAGTTTCTATTTTTGGTGACCTTCAGCCAACATCAAACTCCCCCATTTCTACACAATTGCCTCTTGGCTTGACTTACAGTCCAAAACAGTTGAGGTGGAGGGTGGAAGCTCACTTCACAGGGACTAATTTTCTGTGTTTACAGCTCCCTTCTTGCCCCCCCCCCCTGGCTTGCTTCCCTGATACCACAACACATTGTTTTATCCTGTGGTCTCTACCAATCAGGGGATAATGATAATGATGTTGCAGCCTTACAAACGGCAGTCAAAAACTTAATTGGGAGTGTCTGCACTGGTCCAAGTCTCAGCTCACTACTCCCTTTTACAGGCCAATGGTGCTGAGAGCCCAGAGACATGACAAAGCTGGACATGGAGGCAGACATTTGATTCCAGCACTTGAGAGGCCAAGAAAGGAGGGGTATCAATGAGTTCAAAGCAAGTCTGGATTACATAGCAAGACTCTAAGAAAAGGATAGAAGGAGGGACAAGGAGCAGGGACTTGAGGCTTGCCCTGACTGTCAAAGCAAGCCTGTGCAAGCTTGTGATAAACACACATCTATCAATCTCATAGGCTTGTGGTGTTCCTTAGTGACAACAGCCTCTGAAATGGATTTGGATAAAGCTTATCTTTATCTACAAAGATACTGCATCCACGGAACGTGGCTTTGAAGCTGCAACCGTGGTAGCAGGTTCATGTATCTTATAACAAAGGTCTAGGAATCAGACAGCTCCTCAGTAGGCCGATAGGGGAAGGATACTCTAGGAAGATCAATGTACTTTTAATGTAAACATTTAAGATTCTTTCCCTCTTCAAGATAAAGGCACAAAAGCCAAGAGCAGAGAAGTGAGTGGATGTGGGTTGAGGCTGTAACTCGAAGCCCCCCGTGACATACTTTCAACTGTGTGGCGCCACCTCTTAAAGGGTCCATAACATCCCCAAACAGCACCACCAACCGGTGACTAAGCATTCAGATGTGTGTGGCTATGGGGGAAAGTTCTCATACAGGGTCTGTTTCAGCTTACAGTTTCAGAGGAATGAGTGTGCACCATTGTGGGTAAGTTGAGGCAACAGTCAAGGAAAGCTCCGAGGAAGGAACAAGAGCTGGCCGATCACGGTTGATTCACACACAGAGAGTGAGTACCGGAAGTAGGACAAAGGCTAGAGCCCCTCAAAGCCCCGCTTCCAGTGACGAACTTCCTCCAGCTAGGCTCCACCTCCTAAACTTCCATGACCGCCACCAAACAACACCCACAACTCTGAACCAAGTGTTCGCATGCGCAAGCCTATGAGGGACGTTTCTCCTTCAAATACCCATATAACCAAGGCAGTGGGATGCAGGCACAAGGAAAGCCAAATGACCAGAATGGAGAGGAAAGAAACAGACCTTAGCGTTTATATCACAGGTTCAAGCCCGTCCATCTAGATACCTGGATTGCTTTGAGTGCTTGGCTACTACATATACAAATCTCTTATTCACGTGTTATGTGAACATGTTTCATGTGAATAAGTTCATATGAACGGAATGGCTTTATCCTGTGGTATCTTAATGCTTTGCTCTCTCACAAAAGCTACCATTTTAGCCACCTTATGTCAGCATTTATCTCTATTCATGTGTGTTAACATTGCTGTGAAGCAGTTTGAAAACCCTTTGCACATTGCTAGCTTAAAATCTGATACCTGCAAAACAGTTCTCCTCGTCATCCTCTTTCCAACCATTGGTAGCCAACATTCTACTTTCTGTCCCAATATCAGCCTATTTAGAAAACTCACATAAATGAGATTTTGTGTGTGTGTGTGTGTGTGTGTGAGTGATTTCCCTTCGCAAAGTCCCCAAGGTTCTGATATACAGTATCAGGAAGGCCAGGGCTTCGCTTCTTCTGAATACTAAATAATATTTCAATGGATGTGCGAATTTAATTTAAACTTTTTTTTTTTAAAGATTCGTTTAGTGTTATTTTATGTGTTCCGGTGCATTGCTTCCGTGTATGTCTGTGCAGTGTGTACATGTAGCACATAGCTAGGCCACAAGAGGACTTCCGAATAGCCTTTGAAACTGGAATTACAGCCATCTGCGAGCTGTTGTGTGAGCCTAGAAATTGAACCCAGGCCCCCCTGAAATAGCAGCTAGTTCTCTTAACTGCTGAGCCATCTCTCCAGCCCCATCGTTTAATCTTTTATTCGCTGATGGAAATAAGGGTTACCTTGTAGCTGCTGGCTTCTGTGTTAAGAATTTGAGTGTATCAGTATTTCTTAATAAAAGTTCAACTTTTCCAGAAATTGCCGACCTTATTCATGAAGTGGTTGGAACACCTTACTAATACTATAAGGAGTATCAGTTGTCCATTTTTATTCAGTTTGTTTTAATAACTTTTGGCCATCCTAATAAGTATATCTTTAATTCTCACTACCCTAGACACAAAAGATATTGAATGTCTTTTCTCATCTAATTCCTTTGAGATGCAAGGACCGGGCTGAGTGGACACTCTCCCAGAGACCAAGCTGCTTGTGTTGCTGCTTCCGTTGGAGCTGCTGTGGACCTGAGGGGCTGAGGGTGGGCGGGCTCCTTCTTCACACTGACAATCATAATGACCTTCTCGCTAGATGTAGGCTGCGTTGTGTATTTACATCTCTGTGCATTCTTGAGGTTAATTTGCATATTTTTCTTTTGAGCTCAGGAACTGTTGCCAGTTGCTATATTCTTGATTCATGTCCTTTATCAGAGATAAGACACGAGGTATGATTTCAAATATTTTCTTTTGCTCTGTAAGTTTTCTTTCTAATGGTTACTTAAAGAAGCAGATTAGTTTTGTTGATGCTCAAGTTACTTTTTTTTCTTTTATGAACAGTATGTTTGGTGTCATATCTAGGACATTGTTGTTTTAACACAAGGTCATAAAGAATTCTCTTGCATTCTTTTGTAGGCTTCTGGTGCCTACAGGTGATCTCAACTTTATGTCTATAATTCATTTGAGTCAATTTTAGTATTTTATGCAAGATATGGGTCAGAGTTCATAGTTTTGTACATCAGCATTTAACTACTCTAGCATACATCGTTGAAAATAAATATTTTGGCCACAGAATTGTTTTGACCAGAAGTCAGTTACCCACGTGTCTATAAATCTATCTCTAAGCTTACTTGTTCTGGTCTAGTCTAGTCTAGTCTAGTCTAGTCTAGTCTAGTGTAATCTATTTTCTTACTTTTATACAATGGCCAGATTATCTTAGTTACTGTACTTTTATGTCTTAAAATTCAGCACCATTGGTCATTTATTGCTCTTTCTTTTCAAAGTTTCTAAAACTTAGATTGTATAAATTCATGTCGGAAAAAAGCTGAGATCCTTGGTTCACCAACATGGTAACACATCCCACTGAGGCTGAGACCTTGGCATGGATGCTACCAAGCCTCTAGTCATTTGGATTTGGCTGCTGAAGGTCATAGAGCTAGCTGATAGAAAATGGGGCACAGATAGCAGGTGGCCCTGCCAGAGCAGCTGAAAGAGATGACTTTCAGTTGACAGTAGATGGTACATCATGAATTCATGGTGGCAGCCCAGAGAATGCTTGGTGGCAGCCCAGAGTACCTGTCAGTTCCAGGGCAGGCAGAAGAGATTACTGAAGGTTCTGTTTTCAGGTATGGTCATTTCAAACAACACCATCAATGCTTCAACAAGGATGGAAAAGCTGTACTGAAAGACTGGCAGAGAAGATCCAAAGTATTTGCGTTGGTGTGCATAGAGGGAGGGTTTGGAGGGAACAGATACATTTGAACCCCGAGACAACCTGATTCAAGACTATCAAGGGTGAATATTATGTTGAATAGATTGTTTGAATAGATCATGGGATGTCAGCCAACAAATTTCTAATTCCTCCTATTTTTGAAATTCAATTGATTAGGATATGTTGGTAATGTTAGTTTTCATATTAAGAAATATTAAGGAAAAGTGATTGTTACTTCCTGTTATTTTTGTTGTTAGAGGTGGAATTATGTTTGTGTGGGTTTGTTGAAAGATTACTTTCTTGCTTTTTCTAGGGTATAGTTTCACTCCTTGTGTTGGTATTTTCCATCTATTATCCTTTGTAGGGCTGGGTTTGTGGAAAGATATTGTGTAAATTTGGTTTTGTCATGGAATATCTTGTTTTCTCCATCTATGGTAATTGAGAGTTTTGCTGGGTATAGTCTCCTGGGCTGGCATTTGTGTTCTCTTAGGGTCTGTATGACATCTTCCCAGGATCTTCTAGCTTTCATAGTCTCTGGTGAGAAGTCTGGTGTAATTCTGATAGGCCTGCCTTTATATGTTACTTTATCTTTTTCCCTTACTGCTTTTAAAATTCTTTTTTTGTTTAATGCATTTGGTATTTTGATTATTATGTAATGGGAGGAATTTCTTTTCTGGTCTAGTCTATTTGGAGTTCTGTAGGCTTTTTGTATGCTCATGGGCACCTTTTTCTTTAGGTTAGGGAAGTTTTCTTCTATAACTTTGTTGAAGATATTTACTGGCCCTTTAAGTTGGGAATCTTCATGCTCTCTTATACCTATTATCCTTAGGTTTGGTCTTCTCATTGTGTCCTGGATTTCTTGGATGTTTTGGGTTAGGAACATTTTGCTTTGTGCATTTTCTTTGATTGTTGTGTCAATGTTTTCTTTGGTATCTTCTGCACCTGAGATTCTCTCTTCTGTCTCTTGTATTCTGTTGGTGATGCTTGCATCTGTGACTCCTGATCTCTCTCCTAGGTTTCCTAACTCCAGGGTTGTCTCCCTTTGTGATTTCTTTATTGTTTCTACTTTCATTTTTAGATTCTGGATGGTATTGTTAGTTTCCTTCACCTGTTTGTTTGTGATTTCCAGTAATTCTTTAAGGGATTTTTGTGTTTCCTCTTTAAGGGCTTCTAGCTGTTTACCTGTGTTCTCCTGTATTTCTTTAAGGGAGTTATTTATGTCCTTCTTAAAGTCCTTTATCATCATCATGAGAAGTGACTTTTAGATCTGAATCTTGCTTTTCCAGTGTGATGGTGTATCCAGGACTTGCTATGATGGGAGAATTGGGTTCTGATGATGCCAAGTAACCTTGGTTTCTGTTGCTTATGTTCTTACACTTGCCTCCTGCTGTCTGGTTATCTCTAGTGCTCCTTGCCCTGCCTATATCTGACTGAAGCTAATCTTTCCTGTGTTCCTGGTTGTGTCAGAACTCCTCAGAGTTCAGCTGTCTCTGTGATCCTGTGATTCTGGGATCCTGTGATCCTGAGACCCTGGGTGTGTCAGAGCTCCTGGGAATCAAGCTACCTCTGGGTCCCTGAGATCCTGGTGTGACCAAGCTCCTGGGGTGCTGTAATCCTTGGTGTGTTAGAGCACCTGGGAATGGAGCTTCCTCTGGGTGTTGTGGGACTGGCTTCAGAGTTTGCACCCAAGATCTGCTCAGGGCACTGACCCAAACAGACCAGAAGGAATCAGTAGGTCTGGCGGAGTTCCTGCGTGCCTGGGCTCTGCTGCTCCCTGTGTTGGGACAGATATTGTGTCCTCCTCCCCTCTGATCCTATGATCCTGGGAGTTAGAGCACCTGGGAGTGGAGCTTTCTCTGGGTCGTGGGACTGGCTGCGAAATTTGTACCCAAGATCTGCTCAACTAAAGGATGTTTTCCAAAAAATGTCTTGGTCTATCTAGTTTTGACTATCAACTTGATACAACCTAGAGCTGAGAGAGAGAGAGAGAGAGAGAGAGAGAGAGAGAGAGAGAGAGAGAGAGAGAAGTTGCCCAGATCAGTTTGGCCTGTGGACAGGTCTGTGGTGGATTGTTAACGTATGTAGGAGTGTCTAGCCTACTGTGGGCAGTACCATTCCCTGGGCAGGTTGTCTTAGGCTGTATAAGAAAGCTAGCTGAGAATAAACTTGCCTAGGAGTCACCTAGCAGGCAGCATCTTCCATGGTTCCTGTTATACCTCTCTGACTACAAAGGAGTTTTTGGGCAAAGATGATATTGTGTGGAATAATAAGCAGGCTTTCCTTCAAGTTTCTGCTTGAGTTCTTGCTTTGACATCTCTCAAAGATAGACTATAGCTTTAAGTTGCAATAAGCCCTATCTCCTTTTAAGTTTCTTTTGGTTGTATTTGTCACATAAGCAGAATGAAACCATTATACATCTTAACCACAGGGTGCTAGAAAACAAAATGCATTGAGGTAGTCTTATGAATGCCATTGGCACAATGATTTCCCAACCAAAGACTTAGAGAACAAACAGAAACCTCCACTCTAGGCACCACTGGCTTTTGAAAACTGCTAAAACCAGGACTGGAATCTTCAAGTAGGTCTGTGGTGTTAACTTTGTGTTGATTTCAGAAGTGATGGAAATTCATGTTTCTGGCATCACTGAGCTGGCAGAACATCTAATAATGGGATACTATTTAGTATTTAAAAATGAACTATTAATCTGTGAAAGATATGGTGGAAGTTTTTGAGACAAGTCTTTTTATGTAGCCTGGGTTGGTGTAGAACTTGCTATGTAGCCCAGGTTAGTTTTGAACAAAAGTCCTCCCACCTCAGCCTTTGAGTGATGAGATTGCAAAGGCATGCATGAGGGAAGCTTAAATTCATATAACTAAATATAAAATAATCCGAAGAAATGAGAAGTACAATTGTATTGGGACAACAGTTTGGAAACAAGCAGACATTCAGTTGTGATGGGACAAAAATCTGGAAAGGGCAAAAATGTGGAAACAGTAAGGTTAACAGTCACCAGCAGCTGGAGGAAGGGAAAAATGGAGTAAAAGAATTTTAAGGACATTGCTTTGTTCCCTAGGGTATCATAGAAAGTGATCTATGTCCTTATACATTCTCCAAAAATCCATGGAACATACAAAACCTTAACACCATCCATGGACTTTAGTGATGCTGGTGTATCCACGAAAGTCGACTGAAGGAAACAATGTAGAACTCTGGTGCCAGATTTTTTTTTTAATTTAAAATGTTATGGTATGATGTTTTGCCCACATGTATGCTCATGTACCATGGATACACCTGGTGCCTGTGGAGGTTGGAAGACATCAGATTGCCCTGGAACTGGAGTTACAAATATTGTATGCTGTTATGGGGATGCTGGGAATAGAACCTTAGGCCTCTGTGAAAGCAGTCAGGGCTCTTTACTGCTGAACCATCTCCCAGGCCCAGAATGTTTATCCCAGACGCTTCCTCTCTAGCTCCCAAGGAATAAAACCCATCCTCAGGGAGGATGTCACATGATGTCACACGCACTCTATGGCTCAGTGGCCCTTATGCTATTTCAGTCAGAGAGCACACTAGATTCTAGGTCCTGTAGCTATAGACTCCATTCTTGTGGTCACATGTACTTTGCAACAGAGTTTCTAGGTAGCCATGCCTTAAGCTTTAGTGTGCACCTGGAATGGGAATGATAGTTGTCTGGAAACTTTTTCCCAAATTGCACTGTGTTTTAAATGTGCTGACAATGAAAGCATCAGACTCCCCAAGTCTGATCAAGGTTGATGAAGTTTTTATTCTCACCTCACCTCTGTTCACTTCCCTGACTGGACACCTGCAGGTTCCCTGCATGAATAGCAAAAGGACCAAGTCACAGCCAACACAGCAGATTGAATCTGATGAAAGTTTTTTAAGCCTTTTATTTATGTTTGTGAATTTCCCATCATGCACCCCAACCCCACTCATCTCCCCATCCTCCCTCTGCAATCTCACCCAAAAGAAAACAAACAAACAAACAAACTGACAAACAAACCTTGCTGTGGAAGCAACAGAGTGTCAGGAAGTACAAGCCCTCGGCCCAAACAGCTTTCTCTTGCAGATTGCATTGAGTCTTTGATTTGGTTTGAAGCCACTGGCTTTTGCTACACTATGAATACTGGATTCCTACCAGAGCTCCTTTTGGGTATCCTGGAACCCTGTGTCATGGAGATCCTGCAGCTTTGGATCTACAGGACCAGCCAGCCCCTTCTTCATGAGTTCCAGCAGTTCACAGATGGGGTAGATATTGGGATGGCCCAACTCAAAGCCCTGGATCTAGTAGTAGCTAAGTTGACCAGCTTGACACCTCTCCCATACCCATACTACCAAGGCCAGCTTTCCCAAATGCTGCAGCTGGCAAGGGGTGGAGCCAGCTCTGTTACACACCATTGGCAGCAAAAAAATGGGTTGGGGGTATCAGTTATGTCTTCTCAGCCAGCTCTTCCACAATGCACAGGTGGGGGGGGGGCAGGGCCAGCTCTCTTGCGGGGGGGGGGGGAGCCAGTTCTACACAACCTTTGGACGTTAAAGTGGTCCCAGGGGGCAACCTGAACCAGGGGCACCCCATGACCTTTGATGGTAACATGGGTCACTGCCATCATACAGACCTCCACTGCTGCAGGGACACTGACCCAGAAGTGGCTCTTGGCAGCAGCACAGGCCAGGGCCTCACTGTGGCCTCAGGTGGCATCAAAGGCCACTCACGTTAGGCTGTTCCTCACCACTCTTGAGTCTCCCAGTCCACCTCTCTTCCTTGGGCAATGCTGTTCTGCTTCTCTTTCTCTTCCACTCCCCACCACTTACTTGCTCATCATGATGTCTCCCAGGGCCCCTGGGTGTCTTCTGAGTGGCACCAGGCAGGGGTTGTGTCAGGCATGTCCTGCTGCCCATGACACGTGGGTCTAAGGAAAGCTCTAACGCTCTTGGACTGGACAAAGGACATTACATGCTGAGCCAGGACAACTGGCGGATGCTCTCTTTCCTCCTTCTCGCTTACTCAGCATCCAGGATTCTCAGGACCATTCCACCCTTCCCTGTCGAAGTCCAAACTTGGAAAAGGATCTGTTGACTCATTCCCCCGAGTCTTGGTAACTGGAGTCACTTACTGTAATATACTACCTTATTTTTCAGCTGACCAAAAAGGTTTAATGACAGTTAATTTTTACCCACCCCACCCCACCCACACACTTCTTTTCCTGCCTTGTGCCTGCATGTGTCATGCACGGATCTTTAAGGTCAATGTCAATGTCTTTTTTTGGTTGCTGTCTGATTTACATGCTGAGACAGGTTTCCTCAGTGGAACTCCGTGGGCTCTGGGAGTCTAGCTGACCACTTTGCTCAGAAGTTCCCTTCTTTCTACCTTCCATGCTCTGGGATCCCAGGCAGGCTGCCTCACTGCATCATTTACATGGGCGCTAGGGATTTGATCTCTGCTCCTCATGCTTACCTGACAAGCACCTCACTCCCTGAGTCGCATCCCCAACTCCTCTGAGTACTTTTTAATAGTGACCAATGTTTTAGCCTGGGTGATATATTCCCCCAGTAACTTAAAGACAACAACCAAATTATAGGAGAAGAAAACCTTGTAAGACAAAAGGTAATTGCTAATAAAGTTAGACTATTTGTTTCTCTACTTCTCCTGCTCACACTGAATCTGCTCGCTCAGGGCCTTTGCCTTTCGCGGCTGAGCCATCTCTCCAGCCCTTCTGCTTTTAGAGGCTGGCGGTTGACAGCCTTCTGGTCTTCCTACATGCCAAATGGGCGTTATGAGTGAAGCAAGAAGATGCCTGCCAGTGCAGTGAGCAGTCTCCTGCACAACTTCAACTTCCACTGCAGATCTCTTAACAGCTTTCTCGGGATCCCGTCTGAGCCAGATACAAACACCGATCTCTGTGCCTGAAGAGGTGAGGCTGCACTGATGGATTCATTGAAATAAATGGTGTCTTTCTGCATTCATAGGACTGAAAAGCATTTTTATTATAACTATTACATTCTATAAACTTTAATAATGATGTTTGGGCTGTTTTCTCTTTACTATTTCCAAGAAATCATTACCTTTCAGAAACCCAAGAGGCCGTTTGAGCTTTCTAGACTGTGTTTAAGGACACATTTTCTGATCTTCCCCTTTCCGTTCCTATCCCAATTGCTTGTTTCTAAGCAACTTAACACCCTGCCATTATGTTGAATTCATTTTAAGATGTGTCCAGAACTGTCTGTATTACACTCTGCCTGGGCCCTTGAATCCAGCGCCCTGGCCCCTCTCAGCACAGTTTCATACAGAGAGTGTGCTCAAGACTTACAAGTTACTTACACACAAACATACTTCCCTCATTTTGTTTTGGATCCCAAATTCCCAATAGAATGTAACCAAGCAGTAGCCAGTATCAGAGGCTTATTTGCCTTTCCTTCATAAACTCAAAAGGTATGCAAGACTCAGGTTAGGTCAACAGTGGAGTCCCGGTTAACAGTGAGACAGTGATTTGGGAAAGTACCAAGACGTCAATAGGCAACTTAGACCAACCTCAGTACTGGTCATCTCAGGTACCCAGGCATGTGCCACGCTTTGATGACAGACTTCTTCCCTGTCACAGTGAACTTTTCTTTGGCTTTAAAACACCCATCTGCTGCAGATAGTTCTGAGTGGCTTGTGGAAGGGCTCATAAATGTACCTACTGAACTATAAAGCAGTCAATAGCCAATAGACAACAGAGTGGTTTCCTAGTCTCCATGGAAGGCCATGTCAAGCCACATTGCTAGTTTCAGATTAGACTGGGAGGACCTTGTACTTCAGGCACAGAGCAACAGCAGACTCACAGAGTTTTCATCAACGTGTGAGATTTACTTTGGTCCTCTCGAACCCTATATCTCAGGAAACCATGACTCCAAGTTTATATGGTCTGAAGTAGCTGTGAAGAAGAGAGATGGGGGGCAAGCTTCAGGGCTGAAGCCTGTTTTAGCAATGTATCTGTATTTTGTGTTAGGTACTATAGCATAGCACCTGAGGTAAATTAGCTTATAAACAAAAACAGGCTTGTTTGGTATCAGAGTTTGAGTGATTCCAGTCCATGATCAGTTGGCTCTGTGGCTTTGGGCCTGTGTTCACGTCAGGCAGGAGAATAGAGTGTGGCTAAGTTGCTTGCCTCGTGGTCAGGAAGCAAAAGAAGGGGAGTGCAGAACTGGGGCTCCACAATCACTGTTGAGGCTGTGAAGCCGATGACACAAAATCTCTAGCCAGTCCTACTTTTCAAAGGGTCCATCTTCCAGGGGCACCACCCAGGGCATAAGCTTTTAACATGTGAGCCTTTGGGAGTCACTCAACACCCACACCTAAACTTATAGCTGAGCAGACCTCGTCTTACACTCCAGTCTGCTCTGCGCTTGACTGAAGAGCCCTCTCGGGGTAGGACAGCATTTTGTATGAACACATTTTTCTCTGTATGACTTTCTGCTTAGTTTTTTCAGGCGTTATACATGAACTCTAGTATGTTCAAAACAAGACAAACTTACAATTAAATCACATTTAGAGTTGCTTGGCTGAAGAAAAGGACACACACACACACACTAAACAAACATGGGAACAGTCATTGCAAGTCTTCAAGAATGAAAGAGCACACCCCAAAGATCCATGGCCTTGGATGGAAGACATTCCCTTATTTAGAGATGATCTAAAAAGAAAAAAAAATCCCTGTTCTGCAAGAAGTCAGACCACAGTCAGATCTCAGCTTCAAGCTTGCTTCAGTGCCTCACACCCTCTCAATCACAAGGCAGCAGCATGATCTTGCCGACTTGGTTACATTCCATCAGCTGTATCACTGCGGACCGGAGCCAGAGCCAGCTGCCACGTCCTAGCACTAAAGGACTGCCACCAGGATGTGAGAGAAGGTGAGTGCATGTGTTTTGTAAAATACAAAGTCATGAAGTAATCGTGGAGGAGTTGTTATTCGGCTTCTGAGAGTGCCATCATGCCATAGCTGAATCAAGGAGTCATGCAAGCAGAAGGAGCCTATGACAGACTGTAAAAGCTGGCCTCTGTGACAAGATCCTTGAGATATTAAGACTGCGTGCCTCGTGCCCTGGCTTCTCTGTCAGGTTTCTTAAGAATTTATTATTAAGGAAATTCCCTGGGCTTTATTTTATCATACTTTATTTTATTTTTGAGTGGGAGACGAAAATCATGGGAGTGTGATAGCATTACTACCATGATGTTAAAATATTTTGTTAAATTGGGAAGAAATATTTTCCTCAGTCTACTTGGGCTGGGACAGAAACAGCTTTTATGCTCAGTAATTGGTTAACAGGACGAATCTATTGCTCGCAGTTCTTGAAGCTACATAGTCCAAAGTCAAGGCACCGGCAGATTCGGTGTCTGCTGGAAGCATGTTGTGTGTATTGTGGATGGTGGCCCATCGCTGGGCCATCACTTGGTGGGAGGGGCCAGCAGCTCTTTTATAAGTGTACTGTCCCACACATGAGGTAATAGAACTCATGATATAAATGCCCACTTTCTAGTACTAGAAACTGGGAACCTGAGATATGTGGTTTTTTTTTTAATTTTTTTACTTTTTTATTTGGGATTTTAAAGACTAAACTATAGTTGTACCATTTCCATCCTCCCTCCCCATGTCCACCCGCCCCCTCCAAATTCATGATGAGGCCTGCTTTTTGACATATGAATTTTGGGAAGACATGTTTATTCAAACTGTAGCGTTGTTGTCTTAAGTTAGCATATAAAATCGTGGACTTAATTGTGCTGGTTTCACAATACTTGGTTTGACTTGCCCTCCTCCTCCACTCCCCCGCCCCATACCCTTGTCTTCTTCTTTCTGCCACAATATCCTTATTCTCATGTCACATGTATTCTATGATCCTCTTTCCTCCAGTCATACCAGAACAGAACATGCCTTCTTACCTCCCATGGTTCCTTTTCTAATTTCTGCCCACACTGGCAGACACACACACACACACACACACACACACACACACATACACACACACACACACACACACACATACACACACACACACATACACACACACACATACACACACACACACACACATACACACACATACATACACACACACACACATACACACACACATACACACACACACACACATACACACACACACACACATACACACACACACACACACATACACACACACACATACACACACACACACATACACACACACACACATACACACACACACACACACACACATACACACACACACACACACACACACACACACACACACACCTGTGTGGACATGCACACAGATGCAGGAACCCCAACACACTTTCATGTCCATACACACACACACATGCACACATACATACACACACATACACTCAAGCACAGGTACACGAACACACACACACAAACCTTTAAATCCCATTTACACATGAGAAAAAGACATGCTATTTTTCTTTCTAAGTCTGGCTTATTTTGTTATTTCACATAACATAGAAATTTCCTAGTTGCTTATGTAGCAGAGGATGGCCTAGTCAGCCATCAATGGGAGGAGAGGTCCTTGGTCTTGCAAAGATCATATGCCCCAGTACAGGGGACTGCCAGGGCCAGGAAGCAGGAGTGGGTGGGTTGGGGAGCAGGGCAGGGGGAGGGTATAGAGACTTTCGGGATAGCATTTGAAATGTAAATGAAGAAAATATCTAATTAAAAAAAAGTCTTAAAAAATTTCTAATCCTATCCATTTCCACACAAATTTTATAATTTCACTTTTTTATGGCTCATTAAAATTCTATTGTGTACATGCAGCTCGTTTTCTTTATTCACTGACCTACTGATGGACATCTACAATATCTATGTGGCAGGGCTTAGAGTCCTTTGGATG